>NC_050195.1:18964553-19092053 GCF_008315115.2 Sander lucioperca | reverse complement strand
CAGTTAGGTTTAGATATGAGGACGGAAAAACACTCCTGAGGGTCGTATTAGAGGGCAGGAGGAAGCGACCTATATGGTTTGGAGGTTTGGGTTTTTTCACTCTGTGGTGTTTCGAAATAACTATAAACATTTGATTTCCAACAAGGCCGGACAAACTTCTGTACAAGTATACCCTGACCCGAAGTCAAAATTATGAATTTTCAAGTGAAAAATTGTGACATAATGATTAAATATGTTAAAATGTCTTATTCTCTCTTAGTCTTATAATCTTAGACTTAGTATTTTATTTCATAGAAATGGGCTTCCATACCATAGTATTTACAAATCTGTTGATGGAGATTAACATGTAATGTAAAAAAAGGGCTTCAAGTCAATATCAATATCATGAAAATTACTCTTGGACTAAATTACTCTTGGACTAAATGAACAACAAACTTCTCAAACACATTACCACAAATGATAGTTTATGCATTAATTATTTAATCCCTAAACTGAGTATGCTGCAGTCACATCGTACCATACTGCCAGAAAATGTTATGGAGATAGACAGTAAACATGCAGCTATTATAAATGATCTTGATTATGCTGGAGGGAGTAATCCTGCGGCAAACCACACTGAATCTCACCGACTATACAGCCAATCAAGAGCTTAACTTTCCTACAGTCCCGTGATGAAGGTGACCTCTGCGGCTGTGTTTTGTTTTATGACCTTATTGGCCAATTCCTTTTCAGTGTTGAGAGCCAAAGTGCCGGTGGGCAGCAGTGCGAGGAGGGAACATGGAAAGCTTTCTCCAATCCTGTTCCAGCACTCAGAGTTTTATGCAGTTTCTCAGGACTTTAACTGCCACTATAATAAACTCTATTTGTTTAAAATGTTAGTCTGCTGACACGGTGGCTGCATTTCAGCACAGATGGTTTTCACTTCTTCTCTGGACTGCAATCTTAAAATGAAATTATGCAGGCAAGATTTCCATATCTCCTTTTTGACTCCGCATTGCTTGGCTGGACATTGGATTGGGAAATTCACTTATTGATTTCTTTTAAGCCAAAGTCAGAGAAACCTCCCACAGCCCTCCTATACGGTTTGAAAGAAAAGCCTTGTTCTGTGGCTACAAAGAATAGCTTGTCTCAGATTGTTTGGTTCAATCCATCATTACATGACTGAAGGTAGAAAAGCAGAATGCACAATGTGGGACTCTATTATATCTCCTCGCCAGCTATTGTTCACCCTGCTTTCCCTTTTTTCAGTCTGTGACTGCCCTGCTGCCATGCTGCTCTGTCTCTCCAGTTAGTCTCCTGCTGCCTTGTGTGACCTCATCAGTATGCACCTCACATGGGTTACCTGCTTGTGCAGAGGATGAGGGAGGGGAGCTTTTAAAACTTCATTGCACAGAAGATTTTTAATGGTTTAAATGCTTAAAGAAAGACTTTACTTAGTTTTTCAACCACATCTCTATGGTTTTAATGATAGAGGAAACAAATATATTGTAATATAGTAAGAATCTGTCATGTATTTGTGTAATTATTTAGTATTTTAGCATTTAGCAAGTTTGTCCTATAGTCTACTGACATATAAACACATATACCACATACAGTACAGTACGTAGAAATACAGAGTAAACCTGTCGCTTCTTTGTGTTGTTGGCATTGATTTTATCTTTCTGTTGATCTTTGAGCCCACATCACTGGCTAAACTAATATGCACCAGAAGCTGATATGATCGGCGTCAGGGTGTGAATGTGATTGCGAGATCTCCAGATGCAGATTGGTATTGAAAGAAACAGTTGAAAGCTTGACTCTGAGTAGACAAAAGAGGGCTGTTGCTGCGTCACTTAGCATCTTTGCTGCAGTTAAGAACAAGTTCAGCCAAACTGGAACTTGCAGTGGTTTAAAACAGCCAAGTTGGACCTGATTTCTGTGTCAAAGAGTTCAGTTGAAGTGCAACATAACAACAACTAAACTATGTGTGAAAAAAAATGCCCTATAATAACGCTTTATATTCTCTTGGGAAATGGTAATTCATTAAATCTTTTGATCATGTTGTCTTCATTAAATCCTTTCCTATGAAATATTATAACTTTTAAAAATTAATAAAGTGATCAGAGCTGTAATCTGCTCATATACTGAATTGTATGTCCTTAAACGTCTGTTAATAAACAATAAAAGCCTTCAGCAGGTAACCTCAGACACATTAACCCCTAGTAGTGTTTAAGTGATTTCTACAGGAAACAGAAGAGACCACAGATATCTTAATGTCGACAATAAAGCTGTAACGATTAGTAAATTATTCCCTTAGTGGATTGCCAGAAAATTGATTAAATACTATTTTGATAATCGATTAATCATTAAAGTAATTTTATAAGCAGAAAACTACAGAAATCGTCTTGCTTCTCCTTTTTGTGAGGATCATTATAAACTGAATCTCTTTGGGTTTTGGACAAAACGAGGCATCTGAAGACGTCATCTTGGACTTTTAATTTTATAGACCATTAATTGAAAAAAAGAGTCCATCCAGATAGTGAACATAACCGTTAGTTGCAGCCTTAGTCGACAACATCATTACATCTTAAACTGCAGCTGAACTAATGATAATAAGCAACAGCCCCCCAGGTTTGGGGGTTCATTTTACTTAAAGATAAACGTTCATGATTGGCCAAAATAAAGCATCGCCTTACACTTATCCAAGAGACCAAACCAAGTAACCAGGTTAAATGCTCATTCTTAAATCTCATGCCGTCTGTTGACTTACCGCTGCTTGTCTGTGTGTGTTGGACAGAATCCCATGGATCTTCACTTTGTTCTTGTCCATCTGGTCGATATCCACCCACAAGTCCTTGCTCATCGGATCTGACGGGTTGTATGTTTTTGATGTGTAGTAGTTGTGATCTGTATCCTCCTGTAGAAATGACAAAATTGTACCCTGTGAGTTTACATACATTATACTGTAAAGACTGTGAAGAAGCATAATACGGTAAAAGTTATTTAGAAGAATGTAATGCAGCTTGAAGGAGAGAGAGTGCTGTGTTGCTCTGTGAAAAAGCTGATGGAGTCCGTTCTCTTATTATTTGGCTACAACGAATAGTATAATAATAAAACATATTCATATAGAGATATCCTGTGAGCTCAAATCAAATTCAAAGCAATCTAATCGACTGTTTCTAAAAAAAACTATTAAAACCTCTACACCAACAGAAAACGTACACAAGTACTGTATGGAAAATCAATACGAGTATTTTTTTAATTTTGCTGCAGAACAAAGTACCTGCTAAATTAGATTATATGACAATCATTTCCACTATGTGTGCATTCTGTTTGTCCTTTTATTCAACTCTGTGGTTTCCATTAGGGCACAATCACCACACTAAGACGTTTTAATGTCTACTAATTAAATTAAGAAAAACACAAGAAGCTAATCAACTTCTTCCACTCTTAAAACCAGACTGCATAGTCAGGATTGCCTTTTTATAACAGAAACATCCGTGGACTCTTAAAAGCCATGTGGGAGCGGCCCGTCTGCTTTTATTGTTTCCTGTACAGAATTATGCTCTTATCGTGGTCTTTCTATTGCCTGTCTCTTTCCACGTGGGTCTAATGAGATACCTGTCAGCTGTGTCTTTTATCTAAAACATGGTTAAAGTTAATGTTTTACTGAATGGGGAGTCAGGGAAGTGTACACTACGTCTGACTGTGATCTTACTAATAGGAACTCATGCAGCTCTGTGTACACTTTGATATATGGGTGGTATTATTCTGAGCCGACGCACTTCGGTTGTCAAAAGGCCATGAGACAAACATTAATTAAAGCACAATCCTTCCCTTTCAGTTCGTTTTGCTTCAAGAATTCACATTTCCCTCAGAGAGTTATAATCTAATACCTCTACACAATATTTAGCCTGGAATATAAGACAGAGAGATAAGGTTTCAGGCTTAGCAAAGACTGTGATAAATATCAAAATTCCAAATGGAGTTCAGCCATGTAGGTGGTGGAACTTTTGATCAATTTGTAGATTTAGACAAACACTGCCAGAAGCCTTTCATCACAGCTTAAAGTGCAGACAAATCGTGTCAGGGTGGAAAAGGCCCCTCCAGGCAGCCTTAGTCAGCACATTCCCAGAATAGAAAACAAGGGCACAAATGCACGACTGTTAGGTGTCCTCCTAATCTGCTCAAGATGTTTGTTTTTTTTGGTCTTGTGGAGAATGATGGAGAGAGACGAAGGCTCCTCAGAGGTGAGAGGGGCCAGTGAAGTGGAAGGTTGGCAGGGTGGCCATCGTCCAGCTGGGTGTAGGTGGACATGAAGCTGGAGGCAAACACAGTACAGGGTGGGAGGTTGTGGGAGGAAGATACTGTCTGTTTCTTTAAATCGTGCACTGCAAACTTGTGCCAAAATGTGCCAGCAAGTGAAGTGGTACTCGATATTGATGTATGAAAATAAAAAAATAGTGTGAAATTTGCTACTGCACTTTATTAGCACTACTGACTAGAACAGGTGGTTGAGATCAGAAACCATCTCCACCCAAACAGATTTACTAAATGTAGAATCATTATAATGCATTACAAATTCCACCTCAACTCAGATTTGTTCAACTATTCATACAGTATAGTTTTTGGTGAGAGATCTTTTCTGACAGTTGACCAATTAGAGTTTAGCAGGCTGGATTAAGACTGAATACTCCACCCAGTACTGATTGGTTAAATGAAAATAAAAACAAAATAGCTGGAAGAGCAAGAAGCAAGAAATAAGCTCAGGTGATCACAATCTCAGGTTGGACGAATGAAGAGTAACAAAGTGGCGATTCAGTCTGATTAACACAGAGCCATACTCAGACAGAAAGAGTTGGTATTTGCATTTTATAGTATCATTCATTCATAATTAGAATATATGACCTCACCTCAGATATATTTTGACAAGCCTTGAGAATCTCTTCTTATTTGATGGCGCAGTGACCGGCCGCCAAGTGTCTTTAATATGCAGACTCACATTGTCAAACACAAACGCAATGTGAAATCTATTTATTTCTTAAAGCTGGTACTGTGAAAGAGATGTGGTCGCGGCTGTGATTCACCAATGTCTGTTGGAAGAATAAAAGAAGAGTACACTGAAAACTGTAATCCCCTCAACTGCAACCAAGTCTTTGCTCCTGAGAAAATAAAATTCCATTTATGCGTATGCACACTTAAGCTTTGAATGTTCCAGTACGTTGGGATTGTAAGCCAGCCCTCTTTTTTTCCTGAGATAGTACCATCCTACACACACACACACACACACACACACACACACACACACACACACACACACAGAGTGCGGCCTGAAAAAGCATTAAAAGGATCCCATTGCTCATGTGTGCAGCTCTTTATCAGCTGATAATGCCTGTGATCCATTATTCATTGTTCCACTCCGTCTGCAGCCAGTTGTAGCAGCTTGATGGTATTGATGGTGTGTGTGTGTGTGTGTGTGTGTGTGTGTGTGTGTGTGTGTGTGTGTGTGTGTGTGTGTGTGTGTGTATATGTGTTGAAACTCAACTTTGTGAAATTACATACTGGTCTGAGCAGCACTAGCCAATTTTGATTCCTTTTAATAGTAGTGTGGGAACTTTATTATGATGTAGAAGTCTTCGCTGAGTTAAAGATGTTGTTTCCGATCCAAAACAGACCAGTGGAAAACATACCAAAACCTGATGTGCATAACTTACTGTAATTTTCACTCTGGTATTTGACATGTTGACACACAGATAATGTTAATAAAGTGAGACCCTTCCTGACCTATAATTTGGCTGACTTGGGTCCCGGGTCAGGTTCCTCAGAGCCCAGAGGACCCATAAAGACCTATCACATGCATCTGAAGTATAACAACATGTTTTATTATTACTGATTGCATTTAAAATGCTCCAAAAATGCTAAATCACGCTTGAAATTTGTGTGTGTCAGTGTGTGATTGTTACAAAAACAATGAAAACATGGAGAGAATAAAATGAATTAGTAGTGTGAGGTAAATCCAAGCACCTGATATATAATTTAAGTGTTCTTCTTCATTGGTTGTAGATCTCATTAGTTTGATTTGCAAGCTGTCTGATGGGTTAATTTATGTTCAAGGACATCTGTGCATCTGCAGAAATGACTGCAAACCAACATGTTCGCTGATCCACTTAGAAAGGTCTACGACAACACCAGAAGATGATTCTCAGTCAGACAATTATAGACTGAAGCAGACTGGACACATACTGACATTTAAACAACTACAACTACTGTAGAGCAGCTCCATGCTGTAGCAGCTGCCTGAGCAAGTATAGCATTACAGAGTTTAAACACTAAACAACATAAAGACAAGTAAACACATTTCCTCTGGGAACCTTTTAACAAATTTGACAACCTGAGACACAAAACAAACAAAAGAAAAAGAAATCCTAATTTGCATTCACTGCAAGTTCTGAATATGGAGTGTGAGTAAACGCAGCACTGGGAATCCAAAGCCAAAATGCTTGCTTCCTCGCTGTGTGAATTCTCTCCCTTAAGAAATACACAAATAAACAGTGTAGTAAAGCATGAAACCCCCAAAGAGCCTCCTGGGCTATGGAGTCCCATACATCCAATAACAACCATAAACCACACCCTTATTACTACATAGCAAAGCTAGCTATACAAACACCAGTACACTGTATGCTTTTATTGGCAACACGTCTGACATTGGTTAAATTCTCTGAACAGGCTGTACATTACTGTAGATATGAAAAGCCAGGCGTGAAAATGAGAAAATCAAATGTACACATTATTTCAGAGGGAACATGAGGAGTTTATTGTTTTTTTTTTTATTGTCTATCTGGGCTTCACTTGTGGTGTTGCAATATGATACAGGATTTGAAAAAGGAGCAGTCTGTACAATTTATCATCCAAGTAGTTGCCATATGACGTATTTGTGTAGTTTGTGTATGCTCCTCATAAAGATAAGACTTAAAATGGTTGCACCTGACAGCTTTGAGCAGGGCTGTGCAGAGACCTTTTGAGGGGCAGGGGCTCAAATTCAAAAAAGGGCATATGGAACAAGATTTGCTAACAATATACAGTATGTCATCTTTATTTTAAAAACTGTATATTTTAACATAATACTAAATCCACAATACTGTACACCTCAAAATGAAATATGGAACCTTTGACTACATTCACACAAATATCCAAAAAATGCAACTGTTGTCCAAGCAAAATGTAATCTTACATACAGTATCCAAACTGTATATAGAAAGTGCAATATGAAATGTTACATAATACTAAATCCACAATACTGTATACCTCAAAATAAAAATGAAAATATAGAGCCTTACATTAGACTACATTCACACAAATACAAGATAACGAGATATCAAACCAGAAACAGTTTAATTGTAGCCTATAACTGCAACCTGAGCTGACTATCAGATTTCTGTAGCAGTGGGCTAGTAGGCTTTGAATCAGAAAGGGATTTGCAAAGGTATGCAGCATGTTTCAGATTATTTTCTCAAAATATAAGGATGTCCTTTATTAAGTCAAAATGTATAGACCACCAACCTACACCGCAGACTACAAATAACCTAAGCTAATTTCCCAAAGAAGTGACATGTTCTTTTAAGTGGGCTGCTGGTTGTGAGGCAGAAAGCAGATACACACACACACACACACACACACACACACACACACACACACACACTTCTGTTAACCTACAGATAACTGCTGCTGCTGCACACACACACACACACACACCTGTTAACCTACAGATAACTGCTGCTGCACACACACACACACACACACACACTTCTGTTAACCTACAGAGAACTGCTGCCGCTACACACACACACACACACACACACACACACACACACACACATACACAACTGTTAACCTACAGATAACTGTTGTTGCTGCTGCACACACACACACACACACACACACACACACACACACACACACACACACACACACACACACACACACACACACACACACACACACTTCTGTTAACCTACAGAGAACTGCTGCTGTCTTCTCTTGTGTATCAGAGAATGAAACGGTGACGCTATGAGGCTATCACACGATGAGTAATTGTGGCCGCGGCAGCTCGTGCAGTTACCGCGAAATGTGACTACTTCAAAGTTAGCTGCCTGCTGGCTGTTTTAATCCTGGAGGAGACTCGTTATGTAGCGGCAGCGGCTAGAGGCCTTTATAACAAACCAAATGTGCATGCATGTATTCTCATTCACTTCAAAAGCACACTTACCTGCACTTCAACTTTTTCTCGCTCTTGCTGGCCGCGCCGCCGGCGGATGGCATGGACTCACTTGTATCTAAGTGGCGCGCCTGGCAGGAAGCCTTGGCATCATGTGATATGAAGGTTTAGGTCGTTTTATCTAGCGAATTATTATTGTTAAATATTATTCTTAAACGGACCACTTGTGGGCCATCGTCAAAGAAAAAAGGAAAAAAAATATCTGGACAAAAAAAGGGCCCTTTGACCTTGAGGGGCAAAAGAGGCAGGTGCTCA
This sequence comes from Sander lucioperca, assembly GCF_008315115.2. NCBI lineage: Eukaryota > Metazoa > Chordata > Actinopteri > Perciformes > Percidae > Sander > Sander lucioperca. Next base: position 19,083,544 of record NC_050195.1, on the reverse strand, counting down.
AGCACCCATAGCCACCCCCTCTGCACGTGCATGGCTTTGAGCAACCTGTAAAGTAGTTTCTCAAAGAGGTCAGGACCCATGTTGGCTCGCTTGGTATGCAGACAGGGTTTTCAAATGACTTCTTACACTGAGCGGCTGTATCAGGTCCATAGCCCTTTTTAAACAAATGCAAAGGTCGCTACCAGAGAAAAGGTCAAATATAATCCAAGAGGTCCAGTTTGAGTGATACAAACAGGAGTTTTGGGGGTTCATCAGATACCAAAACACTGCACAGTAGTTTAAAATACTGGGGACATTTCGGTCCCCAAAGGTAGCTGCAGAGTGAGTGCTCCTTGCGTTCATGCTGCTCTCCGGTACAGGCAGCTGTGGACCCAGACCCAGGGTGAGTCTGAGTGAGACGGAGGCACCTGCCCGAAGGAAGAGAGGCTTTGCCCGGTCAGGCTCTGAGATAACGTTATCTTCTGCCTTCTGCTTAGAAGTGGTGAATTTACAGCTCACAGCAACTTAATACGATATAGTATCTGGCTTTTGTTTGATTTCTAGTGTCAGCAAAAAATGTTGCACATTTACAATCCTTCTTTACCGTAGTTAGCATGCATTAGCTCGGAGGGCTATCTTGGCTCGTTTATTATATAACGTGAACGTCGCTATCACCCTGAACATCCTGCCAAACCCTATTCAAAAATCTGGCCGTTCAATAAAGAGTCGCTTGATAGTCTATATGAAAAAAGGATTGAATAGTTGAATATCTGTATTGAACAGCCAAATCAATTTTGACTAACCAAATACTGTAATGCAGCTCTACTTTTTTGCTTGCAGCCTGAGTCTGCACCTCTGTTGTGCCAGTACCGTGTTCTCATTGAAATGAATGAGGACAGTGTGTTTTTTGAAGCAGTGCTCCGTACATGTACCAATGACCAATTAATTGACCAAGCCATTAATTTACACTGACTTCATTTTCTTCTGAGACCGGTAAGTGGTCTTATTTCCATCAAATTGAGAAAACACATTGTTTTTTAATATTCAATATTTTAATTTTGGTGCCAATTATATGCTATCAATATCTACCTCCATTGATTTCCAACTAAGGTCTACAAAGTCTCCAACAAGCCTACTGTAGGTATTACTTTTTTTAAGTGTAAAGAATCATATGTGTGCAAAATGTTACTCTGACTAAGCATTAAGCTCATCCAGAGTAAAGTGTGTTTGATAAAAAAAAAATGAATGAAGTTAACAAATTTGAAAAATATCACCAACATGTAAGCTCCTTCAGTGCATATGTAGACAAAACATTATGCCACACAGAATGTAAATTTACAAAACAACCTAACAGTTGAGAAATGTTTGCGACCTAAACACAGGTTGAAAAAAACTGCTCTGTACTGGTACTTTGGAAGATAGAGTAACAAACAACAAAACACAACTGTTAACAGCCACAAGCCATTACTGACAGCATGTCTAAACTAGTACAAGCCTGATACCGACTTCCCACAGCTTGTTCCAACTTTGCCTTATTCAACCTTACAGTGACCTGAAGCTGAGAAGCTGTTTAATCTGATAGCTAGCACAGTGAGTCACAGTCATTCAGGGCGTCAGACAGTCTGCTGTTAAGGCCACTGTTATAAACCTGCATGTCGAGGTGAGATTCATCTATTGTTGGGAACTCATGTTATGGCACCACTTAACCCAAACACAAGCTGACCTCAAAGCAAAGCCAATGGAGGAGATGGAGAGACTTCTTCAGTTCTTTTAAAGAAACCTGATTTATGGTAATTAAAAAAAGTTGTGTTTTCCTTATTCTGTCAGATAACTGGTCAAATATATGTTGTCACTTTTTTGTTAGATGGGAAGATCGTGCCACTCTCAATGTATTTAGGGTAAATATGAAGATGGAGCCAGCAGCTAGTTAGCTTAGCTTAAGGGTAACAGCTAGCCTGGCTCTGTCCAAAGGTAAAACATCTACCTACCAGCACATCTAAAGCTCATTAATTAACACTTTGTATCTTCTTTGTTTAAAAAAACAAACAAACACGTTGTGGTTTTACACAGGGATAAAAGCTGGACTATTTCTTGACCAGTTCCTGGAGATTTTGTAGAGATGACGAGACTCCAGGCTACTCATTTCCCCATGTTTCCAGACTTTAAGCTAAGCTAAGCTAACTGGCTGCTGGCTATAGCTTCATATTGAACAGACAGATTTGAGAGTAACGTCAATCTTCTCATTTAACTCTCGGCAAGAAAGCAAATAAGAGTATTTCCCAAAATGTCTAACAATACATTTTTGGTGCAGCTGTAATTAAACAAAATTGTCAAAATATCAATAATCAACAAGAGTTTTTTGTTGAATTGATTAAATACAATAATATTTGGCTTTGTGAACGTGTCTAAGTGTAGATTTTCCCTTTCGGTGGACACATAGTCCCTCCTTGTCTCCTTCAGTTAAAACTCCTTCAGATCAGAGGAGACTTTAAATCCATTCAGTTCACTGCTGGGTGGAAGATTTCAGCTCAGCGTCTACTGTTTCTGCCCCTCTGAATATGAAGGCTTTTCTCATGTCAACAAAGTGTAGGTGGCAGGTTAGGGAATGTGTGTGTGTGTGTGTGTGTGTATGTGTATGTGTGTGTTGAGTAATGACAGGAGGAATGACGGGGTGTTTGTGCTGCGGACTCCTTTTCCATTCAGCATGAACAAATGAGCCTCAGACAGCAAAAAACAATGTGTGTCGATTGTATACCCTACATAAATGTTTGTGTGTGCGTGTACATGAGTGTGTGAATCATTACAGCTGACGATCAAAGCTGCCTCAACCTGGCTGAAAGACGCGAGGCTGTGAACCTGAGATGATTAGAAGCCACAGGAAAACTTAACGAGGTGTCTAAGCCCAGGCGGCCGCCATCATTATGACTGAACGCCTCGATGCTGTACGCCGGCCCAGGCGCCATAACAAGAAGACATGGGCAACGCCTTTCATTTACATAGACACAAACACAGGCCAAACCCGGCTATTAAACTCCAGCAGCTCCATAAACCCTTAGAACTGTGGGAGACCGGGTTAATTTCCTGTTCTGGTCTCTCCGAGGTCAAGTTTAAGAGGATCCAGCCCCACAAAGAAGGTAGATGAACACCTGAGGGCTGAGCTTAATTTGATATAAAATATTGATCCTCAAAGACCCCTTCTAGTCTTCTTTTTCATTACTTAACATCCACTCTTCCAGGGAGATTTATAATTGCTCCAGGGAAGCAACCAAAGAGTATTTTTAGGTACAGCTCAACAGAGGACTTCATCGATTCATTCTCTTTATATTAGTTGGCTTCTTTACTAGACAGAAAGGTTTACTGTGGAGCTGCTGATCTCAACTGAGTCACAATAAAGTCTGAATTTGTTCAATAGGAAGACAATCATGGCAAACTTTGATTCCATTAAGTAATATGATTAAGGTTATCGACCCCAATCATTTGCCTCAGTTTCAGGAAACCATCTTTTATTCCACTTTGCAAATCAAAATATAGCATTGCATAATATAAAATCAAAATTATATTTTTGATGTATCATATAACATAAAGCTTAATGTAGCTGGAGATTGAAAGTCTGAAGGGGTACGGGACTGTGAAAAGCTTGAGAAATGCTGCACTCAAAACACTTGAGGTCGAGAACAAGACGAAGCCATGATCAGGAATGAACTTATTGGTTATTATCGGTCGAGTGATGGCTAAAAATACTGTGCATTGACAATATAACACCGTATGTGTATTGTACATTGTAGGCATGTATCCACACACCCGTTGCTATGGGCGGGCCATAGGGGGCCGGGCCCGCCCCCAAAAATGCTTGTGCCCCCCCACTTGAGGCACAGATCTCTTAAAAAAATTACTTTCATTTTAATTTTATATTATCATAGTTGCTAAGTTTGTGTTGCATTAATGTTGCACTCTTTATCATTAAAACATAAAAAAATATAAAGAAACAATGGTGTGATTTTGTTTGATTGATGGGAATCTACACTGCAACAGCCTGTCACGGCCTTACTAAAAAGACAGTTAGGCTACGCACATGACGTAGCCTACATCAGTGTAGCCGCTCAACAGTTACCGCGCATTTTTAAAAGCTGAATGAGTTTTCGCTGGCTTACTTGCTTCAGTTCGTCAGGGATATCCGTAAGTGGTTGAAAAGTCCGAGTGGAAAGATACTTTGATGGGGAGGTTCTGCTCGTAGAAACGCCGCCTCCCGCTGTACTGACAGGAGGGACTGGAGAGAGGACAGCGCTGCCTCCACTCAAAGTCAAAAGGTTCAAAGTCTATGTGCGTGTGTATGTATGTGCGTGTGTGTGTCTCATGGCAATGTATATCCCTCTGTTGACTGCTTTAAAATGCAATGTTTGAGAGATGCTTCTGGTGTTACATCTAATATGTTGTATAGTCAAGTGTTTTATGGATATTCATAACATTGCTTCTATGTAATGTGATGTGGGCTATAGGCTACCTGGTCATATTGCTGTTAGTTATGTTTAACTTGATGATTACGTGCTGCGCGAATAGAGTATACGATTATTATAAATATACGTACTGTAGGCTAATAATAACTGTGCCCTCCCATGCATTTCATATGCCCCCCTTAAGACTGAGGTCTGGCGACGGGTCTGTGTATCCATTACATTTGGGTTTAATTATATTGACCCATACAGTGGACTTTCAGGCACTTCTGTATTATGAAGGTCAAAGTCAGATATACCAGAGCAGTTTCCCAGTCATGTTTACGACTTGCAATCTAATGTGAACACTATTTAAGATTCAGAAACTTCACAGGAACACTCCATAACATCTACCACCCTAACAGGTGCAACAAAACTAATAGAAATATCAGAAAGATGTCAAACAAGAACAGTCTGTACATTCCCACACAGCCCTCAGATGAGGCAGAGTAACTGAAAACACCTGTGTGGGAGGACCATGGGTGTGTAGGGCTTTTAATGCGGCTAAGTTAAACGGTGCTCCAGTGATTTACTACAGAATGACAACTTTATAAATTTGGGGAACTTGCAAAAGATGGGTTGCAGAAGCAGAGAAATCCTGACTTTAAGTCACTTGTATGGGTCAAACTCCAAAAATCCTGCATGCCACACTTCCAATTATGCAACTGGACCTCCAGTTTGTAATACAGACTTTCTGCGATACTTTTGGAAATTTTCCCAGAGCCACAGAAGATATTATAAAACTCTAATTTTGAAAACTCAAAATGACATACAGTTACAATTATCTCTGTTTTGACCTTGGTGTGAATTAGCACCTACATCTATCTGGGAGCTGTTGTCTGTTTCCTCTGCAGACAGCAGGCCTGGAAAGCCCTCGGGCTCCTCCTGCTCAGGATCCTGGTCCTGCTCCTGACTGGCCCTGTTGCTGTCCATGTTACGAGGTTTTGGGGGAAGCCATCTCCTCCACCGGTGACTGTACAGCTTCACATCCACTGCTGCGTCCTCATCTCCTGCCTGCCCCTGCACGTATGAGTAAGAGACCCCTGGGGAGACAGGAAAACAAAGTGTGATTAACAAAATAAAACATTAGTGTAGCATGGCCCAAAGCCAAATCACCTTATTCCATATTGATACATGTAAAGTAGGTCACCACAGATATACTTTAATAAAGCATGCTCAGTCATTTTCCAATCTAGTTAACTATATTGAACCCTGGAAGGAAAATCTGTTGCCATGTATTGCAAATTGGTGGGTTGTACAAGCAAAATAATTACATGGGACACTAATATTTGTACTTTCACTAAGGCAATAGTCAAATTACAAAGACAGGGACTATTCAAGCCATTAATCTTGTACCGCTTCCTCATAACTCACTGTCTTTGCAGACTTTTCTCACTGCTCAGGGGAGAAATCTCACTGCCTAAAACAGATGCACATTAGCAATGACTCAGCAGCCATCACACAGACCAGTGGGCCACAGTCATACACAATCATCAACTATCCCTGAGTCTGAAATGAGACGCTGGTGACGGGTGAAATGGTTCTGTGTTAATGTAAACACTGACTTGATTAACCGAGCCTGAGACAGACTGCTGGATTCGGGGTGAAATCTGCTGTGTCATTATACGTTTACTGATTAAATTGAATCAGAATAAGGGAGAAAAAGGCCTCAAACTGAAATATAAGTTCTGTCCTTCCTTCTAGAGGTGGAAATAAAAATAATTATTTTTTCTGTTCAACAAAATAAGCATCACGGTGCTCCTTCTGACTAACACCTAACCTGTTTGATTAAACAAATTCTGGTGTGTTCACTTTGATTCCGTTTGTTTAGATTGGTGTAAAAGCTGTTAAGTATCTGTCAAACCCAGATGCGGATCAAACAACTGGGCCAAATAACCCGACCAAGACCTCCTGAAAAGGTGGGTGTCTGTCTCAGTATTTGTAGTGTGAAAGCTCAAATTCAAAAGCTAAACCACTAAATTCATCTGTTGATTTTGAACTGTCAAGGATGCCATTTTACAAGCAACGTACTGTATATATTATGCAAGGTAATTTAATAACCAGCCTGGTCTCACAGAATTCCGTGAAATGATCACAAACTGATAACACCGCATTACGTGGTGGTGGCATGGAATTTTCACACATTCCGTGCCACCACCACGGAAAACAATGCCAATGTAAAGTCAATGAGATGACTTAGCATTATGAGTGACTACGCTAGCGAGTAGTATGAAAGCCCGAAAATCCGCGTAAGGAGGTTGGTTGGGGCGGTGGATGGCTCAAACACAGGACTTTCAGCCAGGAGACCGGGGATCGTGTCCCACATGTCACGTTTCCTAAACCCAACCATAACCGTCCTGTTCTTCTTTTCCTAAACCTAACCGTCCCGTTGTTGTTGTTAAGTTAAGGGGCCGTGTTCATTTCACGGAATTCTGTGAGATCAGGTTATAATAACAATGGTCAATCAGAAAGTGAAAAGATGTTAAAACAGAGTTATGTTGTACTTGTTTCCTCTTCAGTGGAGGAATGTACAGTAACTACAAGTACATTTACTCTAATAGTACTGTACTTAATACAAATCTGTATAAATCTGAGGTACTTTACTTGAGTATTTCAATTGTATGCTAACGTACTTCATAGAGAAATGTTGTACTTTATTTGGTACTTTTACTCCACTACATTAATCTGACATCTGAAGTAACTACTTTACAGATTCAGATTTTTACAAAATATGGTGCAATAGATTAAAGTACTATATAAAGTACTTAAACTTGTGCTCCACCTCCACCAGCATCAGTAATAATATTCCAATAATATATGATATGACTCTCTGAAAGGGACTATTCTCCCCAACAAGTACTTTTACTTTAATACTGAGTACTTCTTCCATCACTGCTGCATTTAACCACAAAGTAGCATTCTCTGTATCACGGCTCTGATTCAAAAGGCTACAAAATCCTGCCTACCAGTGCATAAAATATCTATGATAAACTTTAAACCTGACAAAGAATGCATGTTCTCTGCTTGCTTAGATGGGTTTCCCCAAGTCACATGGATTAGAGATGCTAAATGGCGTGTAGGTATGAATGAGAGTAGGCAGAGATGGTCTGTTTATCTGTTCGTCCTGTGATGGACTGCAGACTTGTTTCCCTGCCTTCAGATTGTATAAGCTCCTGCTTCCCATGACTCTAATAGGATTAAGCGGATAAAGACAATAAGCAATAAACTTAATTTTTATAGCACTCATCCAAACACAAAGTTTACAAAGTGCTTGCATGCTGTTGCAGCGATGCAAATTGTTTGGCTCTAGAACTGAAAATACTGCTGATTCCTCTACTATTACTGTATGTTGCTTCTTTTATGAGACAGAGGTCACTGGGTTTAACCAGCAGAGTTTTCCACTCCTTTCCCATCTTTCTCTTTTCTCTAACGCTCACATTTCTTCCTCCTCTCTCATCCTCCTCCTCTCTCTGGGCCCCCGACCTGTGGTTCTCATGAGACGAGAAGAGAGCATGTGGAGGGGCTTTAGATGCTAATTCGCCTAAAAGTGGAAGCTGATAGATTCACTTTATAATGACCATTGGCAAAGCAAGAAGCGAAGAGACCAATCTGTGCACAGAGATGGGTGTTGATGTACACTGAAATAATTTAACTGAGCAGAAGGCACAAGCACAAAGTATGAAAGGGGTCTGAGTGCAATTTGCATGTCTCAGCAACTTGTTAATGTTTCTATCTTTAGCAGGCTCAACTACATAATGGTGCCTTTACAGGTCTCTCTAAAACATAAAACTAAGCATCGAGAAGCAGTGTACTGTAATGTTGTATGTACCGCATTTTTGGAACAAAATCTAGAAAATTTGAGGTCAGCCTAAATTTTCTGTTCTTTTAAATCAAGGCTCAAACCTTTTCCATGTACCACAGATTTTTATGAAATTAAATTTGGGAGTATTTGTTATAGGTGTCCGTCTCACACACGTCTGACGGAACAGATAAGCCTCTATGTTAAACAATCTAGCTGTCAACGCAGACAAGCTGTGCAGTAATGGCTCGTGTTTTACTCCCTCTATGCGTGCATAAATGCAACCGTTACAACCGCTAGCGGCCAAAAATTCCTGAGGGTAGCTTTAAGTTAACCACAGACAAGGCAGTCTTTGCACAATCAAGTTCTCTCTCTATGTGCATCATCTCGGTCTTGTTGTTTGGTGTCTGCAGCAACTCCCCTGGCCAACCATTCACTCACTGTCTCATTCTTACCACTAACACCACCTGACACTCACTCGATCCCTAACGGTCATTAGTCACACGCACATTATATACTCTCATCCAAGAGGCACGACACATCTATTTTCATCCTTTAAAGGATCTTTGTCAGTTACTCAATATACGATAGAAAGCTGGCCAACAGCAGATGCTTTAAAATATACCATGACAACAACATAGGGGCCATGAATAAATGGCTGCTCTTTTCCCAGCATGTCCCTATGTGAACGCCCATGATGAGTCACCCTTTAAAGGAGCACATGCACCTGCATTTCTCTTGTGTACACTACCTTTGAGATTCAGAGGGAGTAAATTCTCTTATTATCCAGGGGAAACTCTGGGTCTTTTGTCAAGCATTCGGAAGGGGAATGAGGTCAGACCCCTGAGGGACACCTAAAATAACCCCAGAGCAGGACAAGGTTGCTCCCCAGTGCGAGACTGTTCCTCGGCTTTTGTGTGAAAGGAAATCTTTCCCCTCTACTTTTCTTTCAGTGTGTCTGAAAGCCTCCGCATACCTTCGCCCTGACTCTGTCGAGCAGCCTTGTTGGCCGGACTCATGCCTGTCAACACCTCTGATTCACAAACACCAGAGGGACTGTAATTTGGTTCCACCTAAAACCTTTCAAGGACGTTTAGGAGGTCATAAAACCACAGAATAAAGGTGCTGTCTGCACCCCTTCTTTCATTCAGTCCCTGCTTGTTTTCCCCTCTTTTCTCTCTGTTCCCACCTGACTCAGTGTTGCTGACAGGAGACTGCCACACATGACTGGAAAGTAGAGGAGGTGAAACGCTTCATTGCAATTGTGCATGCTAGTATGTGTGTGGCGTGCATAACTTCAGCAGAAAAAGGGATAAAAAAGTCACATTCCCCCACGGTTTCTTCGCCTTTCTATCCCTGGGTGTCAGAGTGCTTCATTTAGTGCCCACTGAAAGCTGTTTCATCAGTGTACCAGCAGACCCTGCCAAGCACGCTGGAGGACCTTCTTTCTCAGGCTCTGGGCAGATCAACTCAACACAGATTAAGTTGATGTAACTTTTGCTGAAACCCCCCAGTTTTTTTTTTCTGGGGGGGCTTTCTCATTCTCATTTTAGCTTCAAAACAACAGAAAAAAAAATTACAGTTTAGATAATCTGTGTGATAAAAGGGCCTCTTGTTAGAGCAGAACTCAACAGATTCTTACATAAAGAACAGACAATGTGATTAAGTATTATACTTAATAGCTCCAGATCATGAAAGAGAATATCACAATTTTTCCTCCATTCAGCGTGTCATGTTCTGTTCATTAGCAAAGATTCATTGAGAACATTATTCAGGAGAAGCTTCACACACGCACGCGTGCGTGTGTAGTGCTTCTCACACACAATTGCACACACACAATTGCGCGCGCACACACACACACACACACACACACACACACACACACACACACACACACACACACACACACACACACACACACACACACAGGTGTGTGGCACTATCTTTGTGGGGACCCGTCATTGACATAATGCATTCCCTAGCCCCTTACCCTAACCTTAACCATCACAACTAAATGCCTAACCTTAACCCTTACCCTCACCCTAACCATAACCTAATTCTAACCCTAATCCTAAAACCAAGTCTTAACCCTCAAACAGCCCTTTAAATTTGTGGGGTCCAGCATTTTGGCCCCACAAAGCTTTTGGGACCCCACAAGTATACTGGACTCCCGGTTTTTGGACCCCATGAATATAGTTAAACAAGCCCACACACACACACACACACACACACACACACACACACACACACACACACACACTTTGAAAGAATGCCAGCAAATGATGCTCTCAGTAAAACTTACGGTACAATATTTTGTAATGGTTTTTCTATCCAGAAACACTGTTCGTTGAAGTTCAACCAACTCTTGCAACTTGCAGAACTTTTGGGTGTACTCAGGAATGATTTGTTGCAGCAAAATGAATGGGTGTGTGTAACTGATGAAAATCAGTGACTGAATGTGGACTGCCTCTGATGCATTCATCGGTTTTTTGCATTAGTCTATTGAATGTTTAGTCTAGAAAAAAATCAAATCACAATTCCCAGAGACCAATATGACATCTTCAAACAGCTCAGTTTGTCTGACAAACAATCCAAAACCCAAAGATATTACATTCAGCATTATATAAACCAGAGAATATTATCTAATTCTCATTTTTGAGAAGCTGAAAATAGAGAATGTTTAACATTTTTTCCATTACAATCGGCTATCAAAGTCATTCATTTTCTGCTAACTAATTCTATCAACTAATTATTACTCAGCGTTCTAAGGCAGGTTGGTGCATAAAGAAGTGTTTGACACTGACACACCAACAAGCACTGTTTTCAATTTTTGGGCCATCACAAGCCAAATTATGTTCAGGGTCATCTCAGGGCACCAAACACTGACGTTCAAAAACGCTGACAGTGTTACTGCATCAGCCTTCTGATGCTAAAATGAAGAGGCAGAGACAGATAAACTCAGATAATCATGTGACTGATAAGTTAATAAACTGGGTTTAATAGGAGATGGCTGTTGGTTTGATCTTGTGACGGACAAGATGAGAGTTCTTTAAACAAGCTTCTCTATCTCTCACTGTGTGTTAATAGATTACAGATTACATAGAGCAAATGAAATACAACTGCTTCATTTTCACATTAATTGAGTTATTTAAATGCACATCATGTGTGATGCCAGTCCAACGTCAGACCCTTTAAATCTCTGTCGCCTGGGGTGGAGAGACACATTAAACATTACTCCACACAAATTCCAGACATGCAACTGTCTGAAATTACTATGCAGAGCAAAGTGTGCTTTCCTAACCTGCCGTAGCTTGCTTTTTACACATCCTCTTTTAAAAAACGAAGCCTGTCATTAGGCAAACACATAAAGTCGAAAAGCTGACTGCAGGAGAAAGTTAAACACAGGTAGACAGAGAGGCAGCACCAAGAGATCCAGGTTCAAACAGTCCTCATAAGGTTGAGATGAACAGCGTGATGAAAGGGAAAATTAAACATGAGCTGCATCTAACTCTCACATAATCAGTGCATGAGACAAGTTAAGACAGAAAATGAAATACTGCTGTAGTGTGCACAATGAACAAAACCATTGTTCTTACAGAAAATTCAATGACTTTCCCTCCAGGCAGAGGCATCAAGTGAGCGTCCTCCTGTCGTGAATGCTCCATTGCACCAGAGATTTTGTTTGGCCAACAATTAGTCACATCTTTCCAAGTCAAAGCACTGCTACACAAACATCACCCTGAGGTTCAGATCTGTGTGCTTGTTGAGAATATATTGCACTATCTACTGATTTCTCAATTCAGTAATCCACAGGTGGATCAATGCCTCCTTTGGGTTAGAGACAAAGCACAAAGACACATTTGAATTTCAGCAAAACTAACTGAATGTGCCACATTATCATTTAAACAGTTGACATTGAACTTTGAGCCTTCTATAACTACATCAGAAAGGTTCCTGGCAACATCAGAATGAGAGAACCAACCAGGGACAAAAAAATCTCTGACACATAATGTGTGGCGAGCAGGCGCTCAAATGTATGGTGTCCAAATGAGAAAAGAGGCAGCTGTGAAACAGTGGACTATAAATAAAAGCCAATTTTTGAAGTTTCACAAGTGTTAATTACAAGCATGGAAGGTGGAGAGAATTCATTAGAAGGAGACTAATGTTTCGTTCGCTGTGCCTGGGGAAACCTGGCGCCAGTGAAGAGGACAGGTGTCAGGACTGCATGTTAGAGGAAGGAAGGAGGCCAGAGGCAAAGAGACTAAAGGGGAATTATGAAGTAGACAGTGTCCAGCTTTAGGTCCAGTGATTTTTAATCAAGGCTTTACCTTGAAGAATATAATTGTTATTGCTAATTTCCCTTCCGAGCATCTGCTGAACAGCTAAATACACTGGACACAAACTCCAAGCAGGCTAAGCCACAAAGCACCCAGTAACATCCCGGAGCACACAGTATCAAACCCCAAAACACAGGGTTTAAAGTGCTGGAGTAAACCATCATGGAGTCTGCTGTCACCACCGCGGCTTTCTTTATGTAATTGGTGGTTGTCTTGGCTCCGGCGTTGGTCAGTGCAGGAAGTGTATACAAAAAATGCTTTGGCAAAGAGACAAAGAGACAGGCACACAGAGCTGCAGGCCGTCAGGAGGCAGCAGGATCACTAAGAGAAAATGTGACACAGGCGTTTAGGAATTCAGGATTCCAGTCAGGCACAGTGTCTGTCTCATATTTCAGGAGATTGAGTGATTGACTGCAGGACTATGAGGCGCTGCTGTTGGCTCTCATTCCACTCAACTTTGCGAATGAGCAGCTCGGCTCAGGAGCCCCGAGGCCTTGGATTGCTCTACCATGAGAGAGCTCAGGCCTGGCAGGCAATGTATCACTGAACACCGGACCTCCTGTAACAGATTATGTCTCCTACCTCCAGAGCAGACCATTACCTGGGGTAATATTACTGTACTCTTACAGGTCACCGGCTAGCCAAAGCCGTCTTTGCACAGACAAAAGCCCAGCATCTCTCACCCTCTACCTAAACCTCTCCGTGAAAACACATCTGTCCTTTCACTGTTCCCACAGTCCTCTTAGTGCTTGCTTAACAGACCTTAAAATTGGAAATGGTCACATCTGTACTGAAGTATAGAGAGGGATCGACAGGACAAGTAAAGTGTAACCGATAAATCTTCACCTTAAGTTTTCCTAAATGTCAAAGCAACCCAGTGATAGTTGTCTGTATATTGGTCTCGCATCGCCAGACCTTCCTCAATAGTGCTGCTGAGGAGGGTCTGGTTAGTCCACACAGCATTCTGGAATGGAGAGAAAAACATGCTCTGGTTTATTGGCATTTCTTTAAACCAATCACAATCGTCTTGGGCCGTGCTAAGCCCCGGACACAATGCCGGTGCCGCTGAAAATAGCCTCAGGAAGTTTTGGTGGAGCATGTGTACGTTCAAAAGGTCTTTTAGTCGTGCAACAGAAAATTACGATTGGACATATCTAGTTATCTGTCTCAATTTACCCTGCAGAGATCCGAGGAGCAGTTAACCATAGTCCTCATAAATCGACCGGAGTAGAATTCCAACACAAAGATAGCGGATGATGGCGGACATCCGGCCTAAAAAGAGGGACATCCGGCAGAATTTCCGGCAGCACCTAAACAATCACAGAAGTGGAACGTCGTCGATATAGACTATCTGTACATTAATGGGTACAGTACAAACAGGAACTGCTAATAGCTTATTCAGCATAGTTCCAATGGTGCCCATTTGCCAAAGTTCTAACAAATGTAGGCTACAAAAAAACCAGACCGTCCTCACCCATAAAATGACAGTATAGGTCAATTGTGCAAGCAGCACTGTCATATTAATAAGCTGACAGTGTCATTTGTCAGCTTATTCATCTTTTTAAATTCACAAATTTCACAATAAAATGTGAAGAAAAGAAAACTCTTTGCATCCAGACACTATTATCACAACCACTTCCGGGGCTAAATTACAGTCATTTTAAACATATTGATCAGCCTGGGTGCTTTAGGTTAATTGGCCACTTCTACATTTCTGTCACGCTGAAAGTGATCGATCTAATTCTGAGACACAACTCAGAGTCCACGTGTAAGAAATAGCACAGCTGTGCCAGGCAGCGCCGCTTTAACTGAAGATTGATTCCCTGTAGCGTGGACAAGCTCGTTCCAAGGTGTGTCGATGTGTATGCACGTGTCTGCAGCGTGTTCTCAGTGTTTATGTGTGACTTGTCCTGCAGGTAGAGATTGATTGTCTGAGTGCTGGTGTGAGTGTATTAACTGTGTTTTTTCCACTTGTATTTGTGGGCAGAGGGCTACAGGCGAGGCCAGACGGGCCCTTGGGCCTGTCTTCATCCTTCCTGCTAATCCATCAGCATCAGAGAGCCTCTCGCCCCTCCACCCTGCCAAACCTCGCCACACTCCAATGTTCTCTAAGTGGACCTGCCATTTCCCACAGAACCAGGTTTATTTGTGATTTCCTTGTCTGAATGTGTACATATTTTTGCATATTTCTACAGCCCAAACATTTCCTCTAATAATAACTTTGCTAGCTGTTTTGAATGTACTGTAATTTTCAGATATGCTGTGGGTTCAATTATTCAACAAAGGTGTTTGCAACCCACATGATTGTCCTTGGCCCCTTCACACTTAGTTGGACTCTCTTAACTAAAAACCTTCCCCATGCCCCCCTTCCTTTGCCGACTGTCTGATCTGTTTACTGTACCATTAAAGAAGACGTGTTTTTGATTGAAGTTTAATCTTGTATTGATATTGCTAGCTTCAAGAATCAGGTTCTACTTTTTATTTCTCAGCTGATATGAATTTTCTAATGTTTAGTCAGTGATGCCTCCTCCTTTTCTCAGTACAGTGTGTGTACTAATCCATCATGACAAATGCGACCAACAACACGTAGTGTGGTTTTCCGCCACTAAGAGCAGCCCTCATATCCACATATGAAATTCCTTATAATCAAGTTAATTTGCTTCAGATACTTGTAAGTAATATAAAACCTCTTAAATTAAAGCATGCATTACACATGTTTTTCCTCCAAGATCTGGATCATTTCCCAGTGAGCAGATGTAAACATAGATATAACCCAGATTTGAAATCTTCTGCAGGAAAAGATGTGGAAAAATATATAACAAACTCCTCAAAAACTTGCCAAATCCCATATCCGCCCGCCTACAGCCTCCAGGCACCTACACCCACAAACCAGCTAAAGCTAAAAGACTGAATATACCGAAAAATCTACAGCACCAGCATCCCACAAGCACGTCGGAAAATATATATTTTCAGACTGTCTTCTGCTGTACATACTGAGCAGAAAGAGAGAGACAAAGACAAAGAGAGGACCATTCCCCAGGCTTATAGCTGCCAAACCCAATCCAGCACATTTCGTCTATCTGTTGACAAACTGTGAGCCACATCCAAGCTACACACAGTCTATAATTGCTTCAATCTCTTCCCATTCAGCGGTGGAGACTTCAGCCACTCATAGGAAATCAATATTAAATATTGTTTACAACACAACCCGCTCGCTTTGCTGTGCAAAATGAGACCTATAGAGCAGCATGTCACCCAACAGATGGATGATTCCCTCCAAAAAAAATCCCATTATAGAGGGGATTGTGTACTGTATGTAGAAAAGTGTTTTGTTAAGACCCTCCAAATTCCATTTAATCAGCAAACACTGCCAAATATTTGCATTTCCAATTGAATAACAAGAGTTCCTCTTTACCTCCTGCTTCTATGAAAATTATGAAGAGAAAATATTCCATCAGAGCTAATGCTTTGTTTCTTTTCTGACAAGATAAGTGAAAAGCAAAAAGTCTCTACTTAAGCAAGCTTAATTCAATTAATTAAATACGCAATTCAGACAATTTCTCATTTATTTTACTCCTTGCACTTTTCCCCAGTAACTGTAATGGCACCTAAAATGACACCTGCGACTGCAAGAATATGTTGAGCAGACTTGAACAATCTAATAAACAGTTCAGCTATTAAATTTCTTCGGGCAGCATCTATACGTCAGAGATGATTTCCTCGGTGTGATTTAAATTGATGTCTTGGAGATAAGATGTGTGACTATCGCATTAAATTCAGCAGTTTTTTCAGGAACTCTCTTACTGGAAGAGACAGATATAGAGTCGGAAAGAGAGGCGACAGATTGTGTTGTAATATGTGAGGGGAGTTCATTGGTAAGGTCACCAGGGTTGAAATAAAGAGAGAGCAGGTTGTTTTGGTTTATTGCTCCCAGTCGTAGGTCTGGACAGCTGTGTGGTGCAGCTGCAGGGTCTAGGATTTTAGTGCAGGTTGTCAAGATGTATGGGTGTTTAGGGTCAGTGCATCCGAAAAACAGGCAAATTAGGAAATAATAATCTGGAAAACAGAATCTATAGGAAAGCAGAAGTGAACTAAACGATGCTTATGGCTTGGTCACGGATACGGTCTAAACAACATGACGTGAAGGCGGCACAAGCCTTTAACACCACCTATTCCATGAGGGCACGTAGAGAAACTTTTTAGGTACTGTAGGCTTTAAAGGTCCCAGGTGAGGTGAGGTTGCATGCTGGGGCTTGCATCTTCACCCTCAGGCTCAAACACTCACTGGATAGCATCTCAGCTGTAAGTTGACATGGTGGCATGCATGTTTGTGGTAAAAACCCCTCAGCGTTAACAAATGAAATAAACAGTTATAATAGCCAACGGGTTTCTGCTTCTGTCTGTGGTTGCACTATTGATCCCTCAAATACACATATTGATCATCTAACCCAAACATATTTCTGACCCCTGTAGAGGACACTGGAGTAATTGTACACTTCAGGACTGATGGCACCATTTGTCTTGTACAGTTGAGCATGGCTGCACCGAGTCTTTAATAGAAACAGAGAGTTCATTGCCCACTAACAGCCTGGGAGACACTGGGTTTGAATGCAAATGGCATCCACTTGTTCTAAAATAGCCTCCAACTTTCTGTCTTCCTTTTGTTTGTCCCTTGCTGCTTTTTTCTAAGGCAGATATCTGGATAAGGGTTAGTTTGCTGCTCTGGAGGTGAAAATGAAGAGGGGAGGAGGAGTAGGAGTGGCTGTGTTGTTATTTGGGTAGAGATATGGATGTACCTTGGCAGACTCCACCCATACTTACAAACCCTCTTGATTTTCCCAGGGGGAGAAACTAACACTGCCTTTGTTTTTGGCTCGGAGTCAGCGCGAGAGTCAGTGAGAGAGTAATTTTCACACCTGCTTGAGCCCTAGGCTTTCTTGATTTATCGAGTCAAGGGAGCTTCTACATTTCACATGCATAACATTTTATTAAAATATTACGTGTGATTAATTACTTCCTCTCTATTAATGATGGCAGTAGCCAAAGACATGTATATAATAATAATCTATATTTTGAAAAAGAACATTTTTTGTTCACTTGTACTCACTTTATTTAATTACAACATTTCAATCAATAGACCTTTTTGGGTAAACCTTCTAGTTCCACATCAGATAAAGAAATAGTTTGACACTTTGAGGGATACATTTGTTAAATTTCTTGCAGAGAATTGGATGGAAAGATTGATACCACTCTCATGTCTGTTCACTAAATAAAGAAGCTCCAACAAATAACATGCAGTCTGTAGAAATGTTGCAGTATAGTCGCAGAATCTTGACATTTCATGGGAAAGCTAAGCCCCAAACCCACTCTGCCTTTGAAAATCTCCTTGTTTTGGGACTTTCAAGTGTGACACAGCCCCCCCCACCCCTCTCGCTTCATGCCATGCTTCTGGGCACCCTGCCATCAGCACTGGGCCCCATGTTCTGCTTCTCTGGGCTTCATTGATCAAACTTAGGGCCCCACAGCAGCGACAGAGGCTTGGCTAGCTTCTAGAAAGGTGGCAGCAATTATGCCTTTACACTCTTTTGGTGGAAGAGGTATTCAGATTCTTTACTTGAGTAAAGTACCAATATATAACGTAAAAAAAAAGTTTACTAAAAATATTTCAAATAAAGTACTGGTTCGGCAGGAAAATGACTTATGTGACTGATATATGAAGAAGAAGAAAAACTATTTATTTGTGATATATTAAATCTTTTTTTTGTCATTTGGGCCTTAAACTGGAAGGAAAGGAAAAATCTCTTGGAGGAACTGCTAACAACTCTCAGAGATCTGAAATGTCATAAAGAGCCCCAACTAGACACTTTTCTGTAAGGGGCCACAAGCCCAAAATGTTGGGAACGACTGGTTTAAAGGTGCCTGCCACACGTATTTCATTACTTTGTGGTAATGTCTGAAGTTCTACCATGGACTCATTATCATCATCATGGACTGTAACATTTTGCGTGGAAAAAATGCCTTGGTTATCTTGTTTCAAGCCATTCTAGCGTGGTATAGAAAGCCTGCAGGAAGACTCAGCTCAATTTTTGCCAGTTCTCATTAATATTCAACGAGCTAAGCTGCTTGACTCTGATTGGCTAACAGCTTGCCAATCAGAGCCTGGCTATCAGCATCCTTTACCCAGCGCAACTGGGCGAGCTCATGAATATTAATGAGCTCAGGCAACACCACGTCAGACTGACCAGCTTTTGTAATTGGCCTGATTTCTCCGCTTATTTCTTCTCAGTGGCTAGAGCTGACAGAGGAGGTAGCAGTTCATTTTCACATTCACGACATAACACAAACACATATGGACCTAACATATTTAAAAAAATACAAGTAAAAACGGTTTTATGTGGCAGGGCACCTTTAATCTAACATAATGTATATTATTAGCTTGTCATATGCTTTTTTAATATAAAATCTTAACCTGAAAAGTGACTAGTAGCTAAATCTGTCAAATAAATGATTAAAAAGTATATTTCCCTCTTAAATGTAGACCAGAAGTAGAAGACACATAAACATAAAATACTCTCAAAATGTACAGTATTTAGTTACTTTCCACTATGGCTCTTGTCTACAGCTGCTGTACAGAGGACATATTCAGAGGCAAATGCTTACAAACAAACACATGAATAAAACATGAAAATCTCCCTGCGGTGATATTCCTAAAACACTGCTTTTTTTCTATCGCATGATGAAATGCACACGGCTCAACTCGGGTGTGAAAACATACATTTCATTTCATCACACATTTTGTTTTAAGATTTTTTGCCGCTGATGTGTCAAAAAGGAGTGAAAAGCAGGTACCATAAACAAGGCAACAAGGTGTTTAAAAAGGGTGGGCTTGCCTGCCACAGTTCAATGTGTATGCCAGATTATAGTGAAGGAGGGGAGCTGTGCAGGGGAGGGAACGGCCCTGAGGGGGTTGAACGCTGGGCTGAGCCACTCTGCTGTACCAGGAGCTGCAGCAGACACTTTCCTTTGACTTCACACCACCTGTCTCCGAGGATTCAACCACAGGAGACAGACTGCCAGGGGCTTTACAGGCAGAAAACACAGGGACAGGTTTACACTTAGACACACAGGGAGACTATGCAGAACTGTAACTGATGGAGAGGTATATAAATGTCTGATGCTACAATTCATCCTTTCTAAAATAATTGGCGAGTCTTAGAAGTGAGCAGCCCAAATTTGTCAGGAGCGAATGATTAGCGTGAGATAATGATAACCATTTGGGCAGTGAGTTTAGCAATCCATCTGCTTCTAAAATCTCTCAGGTGTAATTCTGTCCTTGGAAACAGAAGATAAAGTTTGTTGTCTGACAAGGGAAATAATTACAGCATTAGCATATCATTACTGACTGGCAAGGAAACAATAGATCAACAAGACTTTCTCTTTAGTCCTCCAACTATAGCCATAATATCTGGCAGATAGTGAGAGTGTCTCTTCTTAATGAAAGTGTGACGATGGACCAATAGTGAAGGATTTTAATGATTGATGTAAGTGCTCCTTTTTAAACATAAATGTCTCCAAGACTAAATAATTAATTATTGATTTTAGGAAACAGTGCCCTCCTCTTCCCCCCACTATCATTGATGACCAACCTGTTGAGACAGTACAAGAATACAAGTACCTTGGCACAATAATTGATAGCAAGCTACGTTTTGAGCCACACACTGATGGTGTTTGTGCCATAGCCCACCAGCGTATGTACTTTTATCGAAAACTGAGGAATTTTAACATTGACCCCACTTTTATGAGAATATTTTATTCCTGTTTTATTGAGTCTGTTTTAACCTTCTGTTTTATTTGCTGGTTTGGTTCTCTGTCCATAAAAAACAAAAAACGACTAGAGAGTATCGTCAGGACATGTAGCAAGATCGCAGGCATCAACTTCCCCACTCTCTCCCACATCTACTCCAACAGAGTGGCAAAGAAGGCCCAATCCATTGCAGCTGACCCTAGCCACACCTTGTCCTGCCAGTTTAAGCTACTTCCCTCAGGCCGCAGGTAGTCCATGCCCAGATGCAGGTCCAATAGACTCAGAAACTTTTTTATCCCAACTTCCATTTCCACTTTAAACAATTTGCCAGAACTGTTTTAAATGTATGTATTGTATTTACTATTGTGCTTACTTTAGTATTCCATGTTTTGCTGTATTGTTGTGTTTTGTCCTTATGTCTGTCTGCTGGTTGTACAAACAATTGCCCCTCGAGGACAATAAAGTTACCGTGACCTTGAAGTACAACAGCTAATTGAGTTCCTATCATACTCTGACTGGGCCTAAAATGTAATATGAAAAAGTTTTTTTTTTTTTTTTTTTTTTAAACCTTCGATCAAAATATAAATATTTCAGTTTCAAGGAAGTAAAACTCAAACATAAAAAGTAAATATTCAGTAAATGCAGCTTTATCTGTTACACCAGGTTTTATCAAACTCAGAGGCAAAGAAAGTCTAACATACCCACAGTGGGAATGTAGCTACGCAGAAGTTAGATGTGGTGATTTGTCTTCTGTAACCTATTCTCTGCAGGCCTCTAGAAGTGCAGACAACGAGGCCAGGTAGGTTTTGTATAGACCTGTCTCACAGCAGCACATGACTAGTACTGTGTAAAACTGCGTAATGACACCCCTGGCTCCTTAACAGAGTCCATAAAGACAGTACAGTTGTGTGTTGCTGTGTTTATGACCCTGTCAGCTGGGGAACTGGGTCAGCATTCAAACACAAACATGCAGAAACACGTCGGAGACAGCTCTGCTTGGTGTCTCTTGATTTTGTCAGTGAAGTGGAGAAAATGACCTTGACTAACAGGCTTGTCCTCGCACTGAAATATATTCAGATGATCTGCTCTTTGTCTCCTCTCATCTGTGTGACAGCTGCCATTGAGGAAAATTGCTTATCAGTTATTTCCCACTAATTATCTTTAATCCAGACTGATGTACACTGGTACAAGCACTGCACATATTGCAAAAATGCACTGACAATTTCCCTAATTCATAAATGTAATAAAATGAACACAGTGCAACTGTTATGTATTATTATCATCTCTCACAGACTGGAGACCTTCACATCCAAATAATTTCAAATATTCTGCACTGTCAACACATTCAAGCACAATCAAGCATGAAAGAGGATACAATTTCCATTAAAGATATGATGGGAATCAAAAAATGAGTTGCTCTCTGAAGTGAGTGCTTTCTCACAAATTTTAAATGATTTCCACTTATCCCAAAAACGGCAATCATTTTAAACAGTATCGACAACACATAACCCAGAGGTGTTTTCACTGCAATACGACGCTGACCCACAGACCAGTCCCTTAAAAGCATGAGTGATTACACAATCATAAAAAATGATTCAAAGTCAAAAAATTTCCACATTTCATCCACCAATTTTTCCACAAAAAAACAATTTAGAACTAGCAGATACCAACAAACAGTCATTTCCTAAATGTTAAAATATTAAGCAAGTCCAGACATTTCCATGAAAGAACTATAAATGTGGCACTAGAGCAAAAGTAAGGAGATCACCAAAGTCAGTAGGATTCATCCTCTGGGGACCATGAATGTTTGTACAAAAAATCATGGTAATCTATGAAATAGCTATTGAGATATTTCAGTCTGGAACAAAGTGCTGGACCGACTGAAAGACCAATATTGCCATCAACGAGGATAGCAATTGGCCCAAATTATTTAGCACATTCATTCATTTTGAGCCACAATAGAAAAACTCTGTGAGATCCTGAAAGTAAATAAAGAAAAAACATTTTCTTTTCCCACCTCCACTGGAAGGTCAGAGGTCAGACCAGCAGTTTTAGAACTGTAAGGGAACTCTGTCTGGCTCAGTGACACTCACGCAGGACATATGCTAGTTTTCCCCGGGCTTGAACCAGATATTTTCCTTTCTCCCAGTGCAACCTTAATGCAGGCATGATGCCACCCTTTCAAAAACCTTTATTTATAATGAAACACCTACACTCTCTGTGCTATTCAATACAAATAAATGAATGCATTTCTGGCTAACACCTCTGAAGCTACCAAGAGCTGCAGAAAGGCCAGGATGTTCAGTGACTAACAAAAGCCTTCACATCTGCAGGAGAGGAAAAGGGGAGTAGTGGAAAAATAAGGCTGGAAGAAAACAAGTCATCTGTACAATATTTTTTTTAAGCCTCAGCTTTTCATGACAAAAGGGGAGGGTGGGAGAGTGGGCTCTGTTTACATGTGTGGGAATGTGTGTGTGTGTGTCTCCAGTGCTTTAGTTTATTAAAGACAGCGCGAAGGAGTGTTAAAGCTAGAGAGAGAGAGAGAGAGAGAGAGAGAGAGAGAGAGAGAGAGAGGAAGAGAGAGAGAGAGAGAAGGCAAAATCGCTTTTAAGTCAAGGAGGTGAGGGAATATTGCTGACACATGAGAAAAGGTTTGCTCTGCTAACAAGCTCATGATAGGAAGCTCCAGTCTGAACTTTGGCCTCTTCCAACACACCCCACACTCCCTGTAACGCAACATTTAGAGTCTATCTGTTCCCTTCAGATGACCTTTTCAAAGTTGCAGCCATTAAACTTTTATTTCTCAGAAGTTGCTGTGCAATTTGTTCTTTCATTGCTAACAAAATCAACTCTTGCAGCTGAATTCGAGGTTGTGAATCTGCATGGTGGCTGTAAGAAAGCTGGTCCCGCTCCAGCTGTTCGAGCCCTGGAGTCCATGAGTTCAGACGCTAGTGTAGTTCCTCCACTGCCTGCCCTCTCCAACTTTTCTCCATCTCCTTCTCTGTTCATTGTCCTCTTTACAAGGCCAGACCTGTTTTTTTCACTTTTAGACAGATGTGCAGTCCCACATGTTATTCCCATCGCTCTATCCCTCTGATTGCCAGGAATTTCACTGAGCAGAAAACTGAAACAGCTGACAGGAGGAAGCTCATCAACCAGAAAGTGCAAAACATGCTGTTAAATATATTTGACAAATTTCAGAAAGTCTCACCTCAAAGCTATTGGATATTCCAGGATATTATTATGATAAACCTCAACATTTAAACTAGTACACATGCCATATGACAGATTAAGTACATCTACAATTTGAGCAGATAACCTGCAACCACCAAGACAATCAGGTCCTTGTAGTGATATCGCTCCATAAAGAGAGATGTCCTGACAGACAGGATCAAATTATCACCGCCAATCACTCCACAATCCACTTCAGCACAGGCACCGACTGGGACAGTCAAGGTGTCAGGGAAGCAGGGGCCTTTAATTACCTTCGTGACAACACGATTGTAGCCTCATATCAAGCCAGATGTGTCACCTGTAATGTCTTGGCAGTGGGCTGTCACCGCAAATCTGCCACAGGACGCAAAACCCTCAGGGGTGATGCACCGTAATCCACATGTCACCCGGGCCAGGGGAAGTGATTTACCTGCCAGCATGTACTGTATGTTAGACTGAGATATGACCTGAGGGGCTACAGCATGCACGATCAACATGAAAGCATGCAAACTCAACGTGGCCTCCAAAGCCACAAAAATTCATGAAATGATTTTCATCTCTGTGTCATGACAATCTTAACGTTTTGTACATTGATTTTTGCTTATTTAAAAATGAAAGAGTGAAAATTGCCGCCTGGATCTGAGTATTTTGTTAACTTGGAACTGAATCTAATTTGGAGCCGATCATCGGACCCTTACCAACTGAACTGATGTTCACCATGTGGATTATGTCAGCATTAATGTAAAAATATTGGCTTGGCACATTTTAAGCTTGTGGGAGTCAGTGGGATTTTTGAAGACTATTGAAATAGGCTAAATAAGGAGGGTAGAGGGGAAAGTATTTACTTATCATGTTGACAATTGTATCTCTTCTGATAAAGCAGAGTAATTATTAACTTGTGTTTAGGTGTTCTCACAAAGCTCATTGTGCAACTGATATACACTACGAAGTTTCTGTGGTTGAAAAGTCCAAACATAAGCAGAGAGAGAAAGTGAGTGTTTTTTCTTTGAAAAATGACAAACGTTATGAGGCTCCACTGACCTTAACAACCCTAAAAGCTCCCCAAAGCTTTTCTCTGTCAGTGGCATTCTGCTGTAAACAAAGATTTATCGTTGAATCGTCTGAATGTGTGTCTCTGCGAATGCCAAGAAGAAAAAAGTAGACAACATCTTGCTGAAACTGCCAAACAATAAGTTGATGAAATGTAGCAGAAAAACACATTCGGCATAAATGTTAATAACTTGCTTTTTATTTTTTGGTAAGACACAATACATTGAAGATTTTAAGCTGTCCAATCAACTTTTGAGTTCATGTAATTACATGGACATATTGAAAATATTAAAATGGCTCATTCTAAAGAGCTTTTAGTTTTCCTTTTAAATCAATTAGTCTCATGTGGATTACTTTTCCAGCCCTGACTGAAAGTCTTTATTGAAGCTTTACTGCGGTGTAAATGTCAACTCGTCTGAACTATAAGGTTGAAGGTTTATGTGCCCATTCAATCCTGTATTTGCTCATTGATTACAAACCGTTCCCAGTGTCTGCATGCCCATATTTACATTTGCCTACTCTTAGGGGTATTTGTCTAAGGTCTATTGGCAAGTGCTTTATTTGGCCACAGGCCGAGACCACAGTGTTAATGTGTTTGCCTCCCTCATGTCCAGACAGATGAATTTAGCTGTCGAGTCAGGAAATCAGATTGAGGTCTCTTCTTGCTGCAAGAGAAAGGTCAAAGGTCGAGATGAGGGACATGCTATCATACTGATTGCCTGCTCTGTCTCACTCGGTTTAACCACTCTCTGACTCATTTATATTTAAGGAGAGTTTTCTCTCTAAGCCCTCACAACAAGCATGATAATATAGTGGACATTATCCTGCAACGCTACACTAACAAAATTATGTGGACAATCCTCTCCTGGGGTTGCTTTTCTTTTGCTTGACCACTGCCATGTCGAAGCATACAATGATATTTTAGACAGTGTCGTCCAACTTCGGGATGAACTGGACTCAAGCCATAATGCCACCTTTTAATGCTTTTGTTACTGAATGGGAGTAGAGCTGAAAAAATTAACCCATAAATCATCATTAGTCCATCGACAGAAAATTAATCAGCAACAATTTTGATAATTGGTTCATCATTAGTGTTGCTTTATTAAGCAAAAATGACATACTTTCTGGTGCAATCTTCTCAAATGTTACTTTAAATTGAATATTTTTAATATGTTTTTGACATGTCGTAGAAAAAAATCAACAGATGAATCAATAATAAAAATGTCCATTAGTTAAGCCCTAATTGGGGAGTAATCCCTGCAATCAGGTTCCAAAATGTTGTGGAAACCCCTCCCAGAAGAGTGGAGGCTGCTCTAGCAGCATATTGATGCCTATGGTTTTATAATGAGATGCTCACTAATCACGTGTGGGTGTAAGTTTCAGGTGTCCAAATACTTTTGGCCATGTAGTAGTTTGCAGACTGGTGTAATGGTGACTTGGTGGGATTTTCACAATTTTTCACAAAATTATTCACATCTTCTTTCTCCTGGTGCAAACTCAATGTTATCAGCCAGGTATTTGACTTCTAGGCTCTTCATCAGCCTGTGCTGGTGGCGGGTGAATGACAGGCTGCACAACTAAACTCAGATGATGGATGATACAGCTAAAGACTCCTCACACTGTTCATCTTTTACAGAGCTCACATGTTAAAAGAAAACTGGGGCAGGACGAAAAATTAGAATAAGTGGGTGTGAGGGGAAAGAAGCACAGATCGAAGTAACAGGCTAGAACGTACTGTATGATAAGGCGTACAGTACAGGATATGTCAATGCTCATAATGCATTTCTCCACCATCAGGTACTCCAGGAAGTATTGATTGGCAGCTGATCTCCAGCTTATTAAAACGCATCCTCAGTTGGCCGCTCATGGTCACTCTGTAGCAGAGCAGGAGGCAGGCAACCAATCATTCTAGCTTGATGGCTAATCACATGTGACACAGGAACATTAACAGGAATGAGCAGAAGGAGATCCTGATTATATCCAGGTAGAAAGAGACTTGTGTAGCTCTGCAGGTTTTAACTTCCATGGTGCTATTGACTGGAGCAACTCATTCTGCATAGCCCACAAACATTGATACAAGGCATTCGTACCCTGATTCAACTAGCCCACATAGTTAGTTATCTACCTGTCCCTTTACAACACAGGCCTACAACATTTGTTAAGTTTGTATTTCACTCAATCTGTTCCATCTGTTTACACATAATACACAATCACTAGCTGGCAGCTGTGAAGTGGCTGCTCAATAACCTCAAATAGAGGTCGGACTGACACATACACAATTATACAAACAAATGCACACGTGCATTCAAAAGCTTGGCTGTGCACATAAAGACATGCAACCATGTATTGGCCCTGAGCTTTCAATAGACCGTTGGATTCATGATTGATGTTCAAACAATAATACGCCTCAGCAAAAGATCTGATGAGCTGAACTCTGATTTGATCCACTGAACCATTGAGGAAAAACACTCCCACTAATTCTCTGCAAGTGACTCTGCAAAGACAAAAAAGCCCTGAAGGAGGGAAGCTTTTTTTTTTTACAGAAAACATATAAACAAAGGTTCAGGGAAATGCTGGTTTTGACCACTTTTAGCTCATTATCTTCTATCATAACTTCGCCTTTGATTCTTTGTAGATGATTTTCCATTGTGTTTGTTCAGTTGAGAAAATGTCACGTTAAATGACACTTTTTCAACAGTAATTCCAGATTTAGTTGGCACTTTGACATGCTGAATGTCTAATCCCTAATAAGCATCAAAAATCATGAATCATCTCTAAAACGAGCGGACATACAGCTCTGCTCTGACCAGAACTGTCAGAATGATATTTAATAGCTCCTATTAGCAGAAAAAGGCTATGTGACTTTGAATGACATTTTATAAATTGTGTTAAGTCACAAACAGCCCAACTTGCTTTGTAGCAGCGGGGAAATTATAGATTACTGAAGGTTTTGAAGTACCCACCTTCAAAAGAAAACCAGCACTTCTGCCAGCCATTTGGGGCAGATTTGTGGCAAGAAAAGCACATAAAAAAAACTCATTTATATTCATATTGCCACCTCTCATTTTCAATTCTGACTGCTTGTTGATAGATAGGATTTTCAGGACATATATCATTGGGTTGGCAGTTGTCTGGAGCTCGGGCATTCATTTCTGACCACCATTCAAAATGTGCTAGGAAGCAGATCTTTCATTTTATCAGGCCAAAAACAAACCAGGGAAAATGTATTGCATTACAGGTGTCAAATTGCATCACCACAACTTTTTTATTTATGACTTAAATAAATGTGTTTAGATGAAGTTAGGTTGGCAGCAAGCAGGTCCCAGTTGTGATGATGCACAGTGCGTTGGCACCTTGACCACTTCCAGCGTCTGTAATACCAGAGGCCTTGAATGGGGAGCCGGCCAGACATTTAATCAATATCTGGACCTCCTCTGCCTGAGACATGTATCAGCTTTTGGTTGCTGTGGGACAACAGTGCAATGATAAACCCCTCAACACTGCCTCTGGGTTGAGCAATTACATCAAAATGAGGCTGGAGGTTCAGAAAAAAGGATATTCTTTTAGTTTATTTTTCCTTTTCTACAATGGCTACATACTTCTACGACATCTATCAGCTACAAATCCCATCTCATACTGATTTCATGGTTTTACATTGCATGTTGTCATTCACTCCCATCCCACCTGTTTGAGGGAAGGGCACATTTATTAACTGTGTGCAATGGTATGATTAACATATTCATAATTAAACTGCTCACACTAATTAACTTGCCACTCTGAGGCACGGGAGACAAAGGCCTTTAAAAGTGAGTCAATTATCACTTTATGATGTTAGGGCTCCTCTCACCACCTGACAAGACAGCTCTCGCATTAACCCCTTTTAATGGTCACAAACACCAAGAATTCTCTCCATAACAAACACCATTCATCACATTCTTTTGGCAGGACATCGTTAGCTACCGAAAATGAATGTAATTTACCATTTTAATACAACACCTTGCTGCTAGGAACAGAGTGTAATACATTTCTAACACAGAGCAGCTCAGCAGTCCTACAGAGGTGACAGAGTGCTTCAGCAAGATAGGGCCAAATCTGAAGAGCATTCATTCAAAGTGACACTCGGTGAGCAAATACTGCACGTTGAAGACTAGACAAAAGACCCTTCACCTTCAGACAGAAATGATTGAGAGCCTCCCTCTTTGGGCGAGGGGTGAAAACGTGGTTGATACCTAGCTGTATGGGCAACCACTTTCTGCTCCTCGCACTTTCTTTGTCAAAGACGAAAGGACAGGAACGGAAAGCTAAATTTCCCAAGCACAAACAGACACATTCAGTTATACATAACAAATACCTGTATTTAATAGAGATGCCACAAGCAGTCAGGCTTGTCTCGGCTTGCAGACCAGCCAATGTACTGCTTACAAAGCCAAACCACAGACTCTGATCTATTGTGCCTATTAAATTGATGTGTTGTTGCCTTCTCGATCATAACATGTGTACACTTCACAACCTCCCTTGATAGCAGGTTGTTCTCGCTAGACTGTATAAGAAAACACAATTAACTCCCACAGTCAGTGCAGGACATACCACTGGATCAAGACCTGAGAGTCTCTAGTTACCTGGACAGAGTTTCCCACTTTCTCTGTCTCCCATACAGTAGACTCATACAAAGGCCGCTGTTACACCTTGCAATTCATCACCACAAAGCCTCAAAGCAAGCCTTTGTTCCTGGCTCTGTGCTGAGCTCTGGGAGAAACTCTCAGCTAGTAAGCATTGGCGAGGAGACAGGAACCCAAACACCTGGCACAAACTAAATCTCATTTACCAGAATCACTTGTTGATTTCTTTTTCTCGGTTTGGCTCATTTCTGTTTAATCAAGCATGTGTGATCAAGTTAGAAGACGAAAAAGAAGAAGCGGTAAACGGGACAGAGATGAAAATGTGCTGCAAGTGCAACTCCCATTATGAACGAGCTGCCAACTGGCCTCCTGTTTACAGCTTCGGGATGAGCTAAGCGCCCAGTTAGGAGGTGGACAGCTGGGAAGCCCTGGAACTAATTTGTCCAGAAAACTGCATGCGCCAAAAAAAAAAAGATCACCCTGACCTCCAGAAACCTTTGCTTGGTTCTGGGAAAAGTCCTTTCATCCTCTCATTCCTGGCAATCCTGATTCCTGAAGGGTCAAGTGATGAACACCAAAGCCAGACAGGAAGCATTGCAGATGTATTATAAGTCTTCATGACTCCATTGAGGAGTGAATTAGCCAAAACAAGTCGCAGAACAATGTTTACCATTCTCTTTCCAACAGATGACCAAGTTTAATTCCCTGAGGCTGCACAGCCAATATCTGAGTCAATTTCTGTGGCATTTAGTGTTATAAGACATCATTATCAATCCACCAAAAAGTCCCTCCAAGTATATAGAACAATATGTTCACCAGAAAGGCACATGACAGTACCAATAACCAGTTTATACATCCTTAAGATTGGTTCTATCCATATTACAGTAATTATAACATAACATAACATAAACAGAAATCAACTTTGATGGAGTTAAAGTCACAGCTCTATTCTCTGCCTTCTCACGCAGAAACACACACTCGTGGCTGTATATCTTTTCATTTCCATTTAAAAATGCTCCGGCATGTCAAAGTGGAGGTGGAGTATGTCTCATCAGTGCTGTTTATATCCCACCACAAGCAAACACTGACATTGCTCTGTCTGAACTACATGAGGCTCTCGTTATCTACCAGGCTGTACATCGTAGACTGGGATTTTAACAGTGCTAACCTGAAGAGAGTCAGACCAGACCTTTGTCAGCACCACTTGCCCCACCAGAGGAGAGAGAACCCTGGATCACTGTTACTCACCCTTCAAGAAGGAGCTTCTTCCCTCAGGCTGTCCGTCTGCTCAATGCGAACTGTGGCTAGCCCCCCACCCACCACCTAATTTTCTCGTGTTGTATATATTACTATTTTTATGGATTTTATTGTTATTGTTTTTATTGAGACGGAACAGGTACACAATGAATTTCACTGCACATTGTACTGTGTATGATTGTGATTGTGACCAATAAATTTGATTTGATTTGTTAAATCAAGTCTTGCACTGTGAAGAGCTATTGCTGCGGGGCATGCTTGTCCTTTGTCAGGATGAGTTTGGTAGGGAAAAAGAAACTTCTGGACAGGGGATGTGGAGACATTTTCCGGGCATAGTAACAAAGGAAGCAATGTTGGATCTATTAGCAAAGGAAAACACATCAATGTCTGCGAGGGGTTACTTGGCAAAGCTCAAAACATCGTTTGAACATACTCAAGTGTGTGCAGCATTAGCAGGCTAATCACAGCAACAACTGCATGTTATAAAACTGTAATTGATGGGTTTTCGAGTGAGCATGCTTTTAACATGATAAACTGACCAATAAACCTGAGGTTAGGTTGGAGGACAGGTTAAAAGTAATTACACTCACTGAAATAAATGAAGGTGTTTTGCATTTTGCTGACTCAATCCACCTTAAATAACGTAGGGAAATCAGTCACAGGTACTAGCAACTAGGGTTAGGTACTAGAGATGGTCCGATACCATTTTTTGCTTCCCGATACCGATTCCGATACCTGAACTTGCGTATCGGCCGATACCGAGTACTGATCCGATACCAGTGTGTCATATATTTTATTATGTTTCTGTATACTACTATCCCTGTATGGATGTGATATGATTTCTATCTTTGTTGTACGGTCTGGCTCAGGTTAAACTCTTTGTGAAACATGAACAAACACAAACAATGAATGCCACAGAACTTTCTTTTTTTTTTGACAGTCAGTTATAATGGAAAAAGAACATAAATAAACTACTTTAACGTAGATTTTCTTTAGGGCTTTATTACGTGGTATTGAATCAGTGCATAAACTCCAGTACTTCCCGATACCGATACCAGCATTTTAGGCAGTATCGGAGGTAATACCGATACTGGTATCGGTATCGGAACATCTCTAGTAGGTACTGCTCAAAATGTCACAGTTGACCATTAGCTATTGCATCTTATTTTAGAGCTGACAAACACACTGTTTAAACCATCCCTTACACTTTTGATTATGTGTTTTTTGGTTTTGAAAAGGCTAAAACAAAGACACCACCCTTCAAACTCTTGTACAGAGTATCTCTCTTACTACACGCCCATGTGCATAGCTTCAGCATGTGAATCCAAAGCTTACAGTTACTAAACCAGGAGGGGTTTAGTGAACGGTCAAATTAACATTTCGAAATGGAATGGAACACTGGCATAGATGCCAAAACAATAACTCAATTTGCAAGAAACCCTGCAAAAGCCATAGTTACTTTTAACAAAATAAGACAAACTTCTGAAGTGTTTCCACCAGACCTTTTATCTGACGAGAGAATAAGTAAACAAGACCAAGAATCTGACCAAACCTTCAGTGCCAAATTTCAGTCTGGACTCAAAAAGTACTGAGGTTTGAAACTCAGCCCGAACAACAACACGCTGATCCTGCCTTCATCCACCTCACTCGCAGCTGTCTGAATTTAAAAATATAAGAGTTAAGCCAGAAAACAAAAGTTAATGGGAACTGACAGATACAGAGAGTGAGAGAGAAAACTTCCACACACAGTTGCACATATAGGCAAAGGCATGTAGCAGCATGCCGTAAACCCTGTGAGTGACACTTGCTTTTGTGGGACAAAGCCAAGCCAGCGCTCCTGCTGGGCTCAGGATATGAAGCCTGCTTCAGGGTGGTGTGACACAGGCACATCCAGCACCTTATCTTCTTTCAGCACGACTGGACGACCTGGAACACCACGCTCTCTCCTCTCCTTCATGATAGCCATGCATGTAACACTTTGTTCCCCTTTGGAGAGCTGCTTCTTTCAACTTTCGTCAGCGAGAGCATCGAATCTTTGGTTTCTTGTTATCATTTCGGTGCAGGCGCTGCGTGGAAAGGAGGCCAGCACTGTTTGTCATTTTTACATTTGCATAAGCTGGTTTGTGTTGTGATGCACAGCTACAGTATGGGCACCTGAAAGGGTTTGTGTGTTGAAACACCCAGATAGAGGTAAATACAAATCTAAATCCCTATTATCTTTAATAATTTGAAAGGACACATTCATAGTTGTCCTGTAACACCTGCCAGTCATTTCTATCTTTGTCGCTCTTTCATCAGACACGAAAAACACCTCTCCAACAGGTTTGCTGTGTATGAAGCATGAAATCATCCCAACTCTGTTTCACATCATTACGTCTTCAAGATAACAGGCTTTAGCCAACAGGGACCCCTGATACAGGCCATACAACTGAGTGCCAACCAGCCAGCCATTTTATGCAATGTTCCCATAAAATTCAGCACTGTGAACTTTAGGTCACCGTCGTCAAATACCAGGCACTTACTGGTGTGTGTCAGGCTTATAGGTGCCAGGGTTTAACCCCTCTATAGGCCTGCTGTGATCTAATGAGACACTCAAAATATCCTGCATGAAACTTGGCTGAGGTAAAGCCATGTTACCCATAATTCAACCATCCAGTCCTCAGCATTAAGGCAAGACACAACAAAAAGGAAAGGAAAGATTGTGTGAGATAAGATTACTTCAAAGGAAAAAATCACCCCTAAAAAAGATATTTTTCCTATGGATAATTGGCATGTACACTGATATTTCCTGTGTAGCTACACTCTAGTTTAACAGGAGAAGGTGAATCTAAAGAGAATAACTTCCAAGAACAAAACCAGAGAAAGAAAACACAAATATATATATATATATATATATATATATATATATATATATTTGACATACTACTATACGTATATGGTCAAATTATGTTGATTGATTGTAACAGGAAATAACTAACAGATGCAAAGGCAAATGAGGCAGGCAAAAAGAAATTAGATACTGTACACCAAATCCCTCACCAACACTTTGTCGCAAAATTAGTCCTGGATCTCCACAACATATAACCGTGTAAGAGCAACCAAGGGAAGGATTTTCCTTTAACCTTCCTACCAATTATTTATCCTAATATAATAACCTATACTGTTAATCATTACTCACTATACTTTAGAGAGTAATATTTGTATTATGCAGCTGTAATTCTTTTCTCTTGTGCTGTGAGGCTGCTCAGCAACGAGGGGAAATTGCGAGGGGAATAATGCGATTAGCTAATCGTGAAGACCGCGACTAATCGAATGTGAATTATTTTGTTAAATGTTTGGTGTAACATTTGATTTAACAATTTTTATTCCTCTTTTCATTATTATATTTACTGTTTTGTCATAAGATAAATGACAGAACAATGTTACATATCACAGATTGTTTAAAGAGATTATTATTTTCTGTGGATTTTTATTTTATTACTTTATTTACATGATCGTAGAAGGTGCGATATGTGGCTAAAAAACAATCGCAAATTGAATCGTAATCGCAACATCTGGCAGAAAAATCACAATTCGATTTTTTCCCCAAATCATTCAGCAACAATTGGAAGTGAATGAGCTTTTGAGCTACATGAAAGACAATGAGGAAAAGCTAAAGAGGAGCTTAACTGCACTGGGTTTCATTAACTAGTGGCCTCTTTGCTCTTTGTCTCTGAGCCTATTGAACTCTGTGTGCCGCTCCGGCCCTCTCAAGCCGTCAGACTTAGCTTCTTCCCAGAGTAAAAGGGGCAGGGAGCTCAGAGACGAGGGCCAGGCGTGACTAATGCAGGAGCCTGGTGCTGCTGTTGCATGCTGGTCGGGGGGGCGACCCTGCCTCCCTGCCTCCGCGATGTATGGCATGGCCCACTGTGGCTGCATACAGGGCAGCACATAAACCCTAGCCGCCGTCGCCGCCCCTCCTTGTCTCTCATACCACCCCACCCCCGTCATCCATTCATGGCAGATCCTTTCAGCAGGTCATTCAGAGGGCCAATAAAGAGGCTAGCTCATTCTGTCCGTTCTAAAATGTGCAATGTCAGAAAGAGGGAGAGACAGGGGGGAGGGAGGGCAGATTCCAAGAAGGCTTACAATCTCTTTACTAAAGTAGACTGAGCCAGACCTCCCATTTTGTTCTCCGACAGTCTATGTTGGGAATCATTCCTTCAGCATGACAAAGAGACGAGAGCAACATGGCAGCATTTGTCATGAAAAGGGATGCGGTTTAATATCAAATCTCAATCCTTGTAAATCCCTCATTGAATCGTTTTAGTTTGTTTGGTGGGAAATGAAGGCATCAATTAAAATATTAAATAATGACTGTAAATGTAGAGTATCATACCTAAACCACTGGGATTTTACTGTGGACAGGGCGGAGGGCTTTTACCACATATTTTTTCACTGCTCTGTGATGTTCCCTGTCCTGACTCAGTTCTCATTCTGCAACCATTCCAACAGACCCTCTGATGTTAAATTACAGTTAGACTTAGCAGAGATAAATTGTTGGGTTCAGGTTAAAGCTATAGTGCGTAGTGCGTAGTTTCTGTCGCCCACATGAGGAATTCTAATCGATGACAACAAAACTGTTGGCGCGTCCACATGATACAAGCCTTCCGTGATCCCTTGAATTCGGTACTCAGCCCTAGAGAACACAAATCGTCTGAGGCTGAGCACTCGTCGTTCTCAAGTTATCAAAGATGCCAGCTGATGACAAAAGCCCCAGATCAGAAGCAAATCGGCACTGGCTCAGCGCTCGCAAATCAGCGATTGAACACTATGTGCTATGCATTATGCATTTCCAACACGGACCAAAGTTGTTGTTGCACCTTGAGGCTATAAATAGTAAAGACGTGTGTCTATTTTGAGAACATGTGTGCCAAAGACAACATCAACAAGCATGATACAAGGAAAGAAAGAAATCCCATTCTTCAACCAGCATTTGTCGCAAGTCAGCCAACGTGGTTGTGTTGGTCAGTCTGGCACGAACAGCATGCCCAAGCTGATCCCACAAGTGTTCAATGGGGTTGAGGTCAGGACTGTGTGAGATGCCATCCCACAGCAGTGTGTGACCAGGCTGGTGACCAGCATAAGGAGGAGGTGGCAGGCTGTTGTGGCTGTGTATGGTTCTTCCACACGCTACTGAGGCTCCTGTTTGTAAAATGAATAAATTGTTAAATTGCCAATATGTCTTGTTTCTTCAAACTTCAATCATCCAATCCACCAAACACCAAACGAGTCAATGGCAGAATAACCTGTTTGGGAAATTTTTCATGGACGCAACACACATACTCAGCGCTGCTGCTGCTCATCCCACAAATGAATGTTCCTTATAAATGGGGCACCATTTAAAAGGGAACTAAACAGGCTTTCCAACGGTATAAGATGTATTGCCAAAAAGCATTGTTACCACAGAGAAATAATCTACCAAACACAAATTTCCTTACTTTTTGTGCTAAGTTTATTTTAATGGTTGATTAATCTGCAAATTATTTTTGTAGATTAACTGATTGTTTGGTCTATAAAATGCCAGAAAATGTTGAAAAATGTTGATCAGTGTTTTCCAGAGCCGAAGATGACATCCTCAAATGTCTTGTTATGTCCACAACTCAAAGATATTCAGTTTCAGTCATAGAGGAATTCAGAAACTACAAAATGTTCACATTTAAGAAGCTGGAATCAGAAAACTTTTACATTTTTATCATAAAAAATGACTCAAACCGATCAGAATTATATCATGTTTGCGAATAATTTTAATAGTTGACAACTAATCGATGAATCGCTTAATCTTTGCAGCTCTACAATACAGTAAGTTGTGTAGCGTGAACAGCACAGCGATCTGACGACTTTGAAAGTACTGCAGTGTGAACTAGGCATTAGCACGCGTTTGTATACTGTACGCCATCAGCTCCTTTATGAACACCTGTAGAGTCAGAGTGAAGCAACTAAAGAGAGATTGAGAATGAAAGATTGGATAAGGGATTTGTTGGCCTGGAAGTTTAAGAAATCCAGGTATTATACTGTAGCTGACTTGGAACTGGATCTAAAATAGTACAAGCTATAGGAGCCATTGTCATGAAAATCAAACTTCAGAGCCAGTCTGCATGTTTCTCTGCAGCTCACACTCCTATGTGAGTGTGTGTTTGTATGATTGCAGAGGTGGCTGCTGGCAGTATGATGGATGAGGGAGCTAAAGACATCCATATCGCTGCCTGTGAGCGGATTAACCCTCTACCAACCAAAGAAACACAACTCTGAGCATCCACAACAAATTCAATTCCACACACAGCCACAATCTTAGCACATTAGCAGCCCTCAGCGCAGGCTTTTAAATCAGACCGCATCATTACATGAGGCCAGACTTTCTCTCTCACGCTCTCCCTCTTTCATTCTTCTATCGCTTATGCAGACACACTCCAGACTCTAGTGGAACATCTCTTTTTCCACTCCGAGAGAAGCACCAGAGTGGAAATTAACCCCCAAATCAGCCCCAATTTTGTGAGTGTGTCACTGGTGAGTGTATCACAGAGTGAGCCACAGACTAAAAGGTTATATATAAAAAATAAAAAAAAAATGATTCACAGAGCTCACAGGATGTTGTGTAATTTCACCCAGATGTGCTTCATAGCTCATCTAACTAATAAATGCAAGTGCAACCAGTATTTCACATCTCAGGCTCTTCTGGAGCTGCTGAGCCACTTTTTACAAGTCTGTTCTGGTAGTGAATGATGCATTATTATTTTACTTCCAGAGAGCAGAGGAGTCCACCTGTGCTCTATAAATAAAAGCCTAGCTAAGGAAGGACATGGGCTGCTTCTTACAGCTGAGCCGAGGTCAGTCTACGACAAGGGATGCCTAGATGTCTAAAAATACAGTCCTACATACTAAATGTGTCCAGCTCGAGCAGGAGATGGAGCGATGAAGCGCTCTGAGAGGAAAAATCCCATTCTGTTTATGGATGTTGGGGAGTTTCCTTCAATTTGCAACCTTTGACAAGCTTCATTCTGATAGTTATCTCACATGAAACACACACAAGCCGTTGTTTTCTACTGAAGCACTGATGTGAAATGAGCCAGAGTGCAGCAGCAGCCCAGCAGATTGATTGAATTCATAAATAAGACCGAGTACGCCTGTGTGAAACTAAAAAGTGTGTGTGAACGGTCACACACGGCCGATAGCATCTCTCCCAAAGAGAGCCATACATTCCAGTAACTCTGTGGTCTGCACTCACACACGGGTTTAATTTACAGTCACTGTCAGCAGCCCAACATTTCTCTAACCACTTTCTGATATGTGATGAAAATCCACTGCCAGCAATAAAAGCTCTGGGAAACAAGAGCTCGCCTGTGTGAACAGGACGTTGGCATGAACTTATTCTATAGTCTGTCGTAGGGCAAGCTGTGTGTGTGTGTGTGTGTGTGTGTGTGTGTGTTTGATGGACTAGATTTGAGATTAGTGGACTTTAGGTGCACACGCTGTGGCTTTACAGTAGGGATATTGTTCACACTGGAGTCCTCATTCTCCAGTGTTGACTGTGTCTTATAATCAAGGACATCAAGATGGTCAGAGTGTGCAGCATTTCCTCTGTAGGACTTCTACAGAGAAAGCACCTGCACTACGTAATGGTTACTGATCTCAAATCTGCAAAAAGTTGCCGAAGGATGTTACAGGTCATACCTGAGAGGAAAATCTCACATATAAATATGCCAGAAAACACAAAAAGAGACATTTTTCCTCTACAGATTTTGACATTTGCATACCCTGCATTGATTGCTTTGATTGTATTACTACAATATACAGAAATAATCCGATCAGCCTGAGGGGGAAATGCATGAGCAAAGATGAAAAAAAAGAAAGGCAATTAACTCAAACATGCAAAAAATTATAATAATTAGAATACAACAATGTCTTTGATCTAGACAGAAAAAAAGGAAGTTAGGAGGTCATGTTGCCCTCCTCTACATAGATTGTTCCTAAAAATAAAAGAATGAAAGAGAAACAGCTTTCAGGGTGTCGGTCTTCTTTTTTTTTTGCACACATTTATATATGATATAGGTTTTTTTAATACGCCCACAAAGGATGCAATTTGAGCATAAATCAGTCATTCTTAATGCAAAAGCAACGCACACTCCACACGTGTCTGATGGTTGTTTTCTCCTGCATGTTTTGCAGACGCATTTGACTTCTGCATTAAGAAACGGACCTCTCGAACTCAGGACTGGTTCATATTTAAGGTGCTGGTTCTTACCGCTGCTGGCTGTGATCTCGGCTCGGGAATCCCCCACACACTGCAAAACTAAAACAACTCCAACTAGAAGGTCGAACGTCTTCACACCCGCCATATCCAAGTTCCGCCGCTGATTTTGTTCTCAATATCCCGGTGTCCGTCTTCCTCATGCACCGACACCGCTTCCACGCGGACTCCGTAACTCTCCTGCCTCTCCTGCTGCTTTTAAAACGGAAACCTGCCTGCGCTGCACTGAGCTGTTGTTTGTTCCAGCGTGTGCCACACTGCGCGCTCCTGGAGAGTGTAAACGCGCTCGTCTGAACAGGTCTCCTCCTCCAAAAATAAACAAAAAATAATAAGAGCAGAAGAAGAAGGAAACAAGTTCTTAACTTAAATTTGCATCCCAGTCCGACACACGGGTCATCCCACTGGCCGGAGGTGCAGTGTGTGTGTGTGTGTGTGTGTGTGTGTGTGTGTGTGTGTGTGTGTGTGTGTGTGTGTGTGTTGTGTGTTGTGTGTGTGTGTGTGTGTGTGTGTGTTTCTGTGTTTTGTGGGCT
The DNA here is from genome assembly GCF_008315115.2 of Sander lucioperca. Classification (NCBI taxonomy): domain Eukaryota; kingdom Metazoa; phylum Chordata; class Actinopteri; order Perciformes; family Percidae; genus Sander; species Sander lucioperca. The sequence continues at coordinate 19,044,179 of NC_050195.1, read as the reverse complement.
AATGCGCTCCTGGAGAAGACAGTGCGCTCCCTCCGTCATCAGCTCCTCGGAGCCAATGACTTCTTCTTCGGTTTGATGCTCTGTGTGTGTGCAGAAGAAGCGGAGGAGACAAACACACAAATAGTTTCTCCAGCTGCAGGAGAGACAGTCAAGATGTTTGCCTTGAGGTATTATCTGCACCGTGTCTGACAAGCAGCGTTTGAATGATGTGGAAAGATGTGTTTGGAGCTTCAGGAGCTGCTGCTGTAGGCCTCCTGTTTGCCGGCAGACAAAACGATGTTGAACATGCTGGACTCGTTCCTCAGAGGCCTTTTTTTAAATTAATGAATGCTTTATTAATATATACAGTATAGGCTACAAGAGATTTAGGTTGTATATGGGCTGTTTGGAGGTTTATAGTTACTATTTTATTTGTGTTATTTTACTTATCTCCCTATTTCAGTGTCCTAATGTTTGTTATCTATCCATCTTCGTTCCTACCTTCGTTCCTTCCCTTCACTGCACACAGACAGATGATCGAACTGTGAGGGCGCCCTCTTCAGGTGCAAGTTAGGTCATAATACATTAACCCTCTTTGTTGACTATTGGTTTTACTGCCCACAGACCCCACTGCTGTATGTTATAACGTCATTATTATTATTATTATTATTATTATTGCAAAATCTAATAAATCGTTTCCTTTGAACATGTTGGAAGTGGTAAGCCTTTCCTTTTGCCACAAATGGGCAAAGGAAATATTTCCTGTTTTATGTTTGCTATGCATGAACAAATGTAATCATTTAGTTTGTTAAAAGGTAATTCATAGACACTGAAATGTTATCCTACATAGTGATGTTACTTATGTTTGGGGTCACTTGCATCCCATTTAACCCCCTCCATTAGACCTCTTAAAAATCCAGATAGAAAATCCAAATTTGGGAGGTTTAGGTAGAGGTAGAGCTGCATAAAAACCGTCAACACCATATAGTGTAATAATATAAGCGACAATGAAAATTCATTGTATATAAGTAAAGTGTAGTTTAGCAGACGTTGTAACATGTCATCTGTTCAAAGTTGCGTTTTTATGCAAATCTCATCAAATATTTTAATTTAGTTTTAATTTATTTTTTTGAGCTGTTACAGAGGGGCTGGGGTCTCCAGGACACAAATCACAGATCAAAAGGGTTAATGGATGGATGGGAATTTTGACATGTAAATTCCTCCCTTTTCTAATGATGTTGCAAAAACCAAAATCTAGAGAAGACATTTGCTCCCTTTGTCCCCCCGTGTGTCACATTGTCTCAGAAGCAGCCAGAGATCAAAGGGGGAGAATTTGGAAACCTCTCGTAAGGAAACATTTCTTCCTCATTGCTTAGTTTGTGCTCATTTTGCACAAGGATAACTTGGACCACATGCTTCTTCCAATTAAGACACTCGCTGTGGGAATTCAGGAGCTGCACCACAAGTCATGGAAAAGCTAAAAAACAAAAAAAACAAGAAGAAACTCTTGCATAAAGGACCACTTTTATAATTTACTTGGCTGCATATTGAACATTTAAAGTAAAGGGTTGTTTTTGTGCTAAATGGATTTTCAACTTTTTTAATGGTTAATAAAAAAAAGTTTAAAAATCCAAACCTGGGGGCAAACAATATTCTGTGAACTTCTGAAAGCACACCAGTCTGGCTAAAATAAAAAAAACAGATCAATAAATAGCAATTACTTCACTAGCTTTGTCAGTAATTAGTCATTCCCTTGATTATCTCCACTGGCCACTAAAAATGAATCTGTCCCTGTTATCTTTACAGAGTGGCGCATGCCAAATGCTAACAAATTTTGTAAAGGGATTTTGTTTCAGCACAAAGTGAATACAGCTGCTGCTTTGTGCCAGATCCAGTAAAGTGTCAGTGATGACACTGACCTGAAGAGGAACACTTCAGTTTGTCTTTTTTATTTTTTTAGCCATACAAGGTAAACAAAGTCAACTGTTTAGAGAAAGCGCCTTATAACGGCAGAACTTGCCTAATAATCACAGCAAGTTTTCTTCTGTATCAAAGTAACCCAGTGATAGTTGTCTGTGCATCAATGGGTACAATACCAACAGGAACTGCTAATAGCTAATTTGGCATACTTTTAATGGTGCCAAAATGTAAACAAATATCTTCCTGTTTATAATCCCCATGGCCCCCAAATACTGTAAAAGAATAAAAATACATAAATATATATTGTTTACATACAAATATATATATTGTTTACATACATATATATATATATATATATATATATATATATATATATATATATATATATATTTTACCACTATTAAACCCACTAACATGATTCTTATATTCCTGGAACAATGATCTTCTCTATCCATTCATACACATTGCCCAGTGTTGAAAACCTGTGGACATTTTAAAATTGAACCTCTTGTCGACGTAATGTATTGTCTATGTAATAATCCTGAAGGCTCTTAATGCAGTTATTTGTCTGAGCACTTAAGTCTTGAGGATGAGGCATTTAGGGATGTGTGAAAACTCCTCGCCCAAATATCAGAAGTAGGCCTAGATGAAGCGACTGAGTGAGTGACATGCTTTTTCTTTCACTTCCCTCCAAAATAGCTCTGGGAGACGCTGTTAAGATCATAAGACTCAAATTCATATCTGTTGACAGCGCCTTTCCATGATAGTGTCACATGCACATTCTCACATAAATCTTGATTCACCCTCTGCGTGATCCGATCAACACACATCTCTTGTGCACCCAAAGGGACGTATATCAAACTTGTGTACAGCAAACACATACATTCCCACCCAGATGGACATAAAAATATACTGCTTAGTGATGTATTTCCCTCATAAATGGAGATTGTTGTTGACAAATGCAGCACGGACATTTAAACCATAAAGCATCTTTCATCAGATCACGCAGTCCAGTATCAGGATGAAATAGGATTTAGTGCTGAAGCTGGGAAAGCATCTTCCATCCACACACATGCACTTCTACTCCCCTTTATTTTCGCTCTCTCTGCAACTCTTTCCATGCACTTTAATCATCACTCGAGACTCAGCGGCCACAGCTCCCCATGCAGTCTGCTGCTCTAATCACCTTGTTCCACAACTCCAGCAAAAAGAAGCCCAGCTAGTCATCATCTTTCTCTCTAAACTGTCTTTAAGCCTTTCTTTCTCAAACCTTCTCTGACTTCTTCCCTGTGTGACGTAAAGCAAGATCAGTCACAGACAGCGTGAACTTTTGATTGGCTGGAGACCACGCCGCACTCAGTCTCCCTCTCCCCAGGGTGACCTTAAAGAGCATCAAAACGTCTGCGATGAAGTTAGTGAAATGAGATGGAAGCGACATCAAGGGTCTTAGATCTGACAGGTGGTGGCAAGTGTACATTTTCCAAAGAGTGCTAATATGTAGATTTGGTTCCCACTTGTTGAGTTGCAGAGCAGCATGTCACCGCAGCATTTATGACGCTTGGCTACTTAATGAACAGAGAACAGAGTGAAGTCATAAATTGAAACCACAGAGGAGAACAAGCTCAGCTCTGTTTCTGTCTTTCCATTATAGCCTTGCCGATTAGTAGCTTTTCCATTTCACAATATAACAAGACCTGAAAACACACAATCATTAAGCTTTTTGCTTTGAGTGGAAGAAAAGGTCAACTTTCTTCTCTTATTGGTCCATTTTCTTCTACTTTTTCAGGCTTTAAACTTCTCTGTCACTTCGGCATCATATCCACCCAATCATTTCATTTAATCCTGTCTGTGATCCATGAACCAATTGGTTATTGAATGCTGCTACTAATGCCCTTTAAAGCTGCTATATTTACTTTATTTCTCTTAACATTAAATAGACAGAAAGAGAATATGCAGTATTCTCTACGTTACTTGCCTCTACCAACCCCAGCTTCTAGGAGATGTTGCTATGTCAATATGTTGCATTACATCTCCAACTGATTTCTCTTCATTTAACTGCTTTAAATCTTAACAGAGCACTTCAAGTCAAACAGAAAGGTGTGTGGTCAATAACAAGCTCACTATAGAGGAGGGCTTAGGTTAATAAACAATTAGCACTGTAAAGATAGGTCTGGCAATGCGAGACTAATAAACGATGGACACCATGACTGCTATAGCAACATAAATAGGAGGCAGGAGCAATGCAACACGCTGTCATTTCAGCAACACCATGCCTCCTCTAGCAGCTCTGAAAACAGCCTCGCATGTGAAAACTACTGAGCTACACGACAATATACAGTATATTGATCAAACGCTCATGAGTAATTCATTCCAGTCCATGGCAGAACGAATCATTCTCTAAAGCCTTGATTGTGTATCTCATGAAGCAATAATAATAAACAATAATAAACTTAAGAATCTTATTAATTCAGCAATGTTTGATGGTAATTGACTCTGTAATGAGGGAATGGTCTAATTGGTAATTGGTTGTAGAAAGTATATAAAACATCCTTTATAATTTCTTTCAAGTAATGAAGCTTTGCTGTACAACACAGGAGGCAGTTAAGATTTAGATAAAACGCTTTTACAGCCCGAAAACCACAAGAGAACCGATCAGAAGCCACTCATCGGCGCCTCCTCTCCTCAGCCTCCACAAGAAGCCGAGACCTGCAGCGATTTTCTGAAGAACGGTCAGAGGACGGCCCCCTGGGCTGATCGCCATCCACTCTCACTGAATACAGAGAGAAGAAACAGACATTTTCCTCTGCACTCAGCCAGAGAGGATGGTAGAACCAATTCAGAGCTATCATTACAAAGAAATGGGGTGAATTCCACCTTGACCTGACTTGGCTGGTTGAAAAACCTCAGTCCCCAGCTGCAGGAGGAGGAAATTGGGACTGAATGCTGTAATAGCACGATGACAGCTCATGGTGGACAAGGACTCAGGTGAGCAGTTATGTAAATGAAGAATCAACTGTTATTTTGACAGAAGGAGTCCTTAAAGGCTGTCATTGCTGAGCGATCTCATTACAGGAACCTTTCCGAGTGACACGCAAACAAAAAGTGACCTTTAGATGGGCTCTGTGATTAACAAAATGTGACAACAATAGCTCCGGTGAGAAAAGCTGACTAACGCTGCCTTTACCAACAAGGACAAAGGCTGGCAGCGTGTAGCAGCTCTCCTGTGTGCTATTCAACAGCATGAATAACGAAGCTACCAGAAAAAATGTTCGGAACAAAAAACATTGATAGCTGCACATTCTCAGTCAGCAGGCCATCGTGTGAGAGGGTGGCATTGTTTGTGTGGTGGCATGTTAGTGGAAAAGGTTTTTGTGACGGCTATTGATTGTTGCGTTAGGTCAAATGTCACAGGGTTGAGAAACAAATATTGATGTAGAGGTTGTGAAAAGGCTGAGCTGGTGTTTTTGGTGTTTCACAGAGGGAGACAGAAATGTGCCCTTCATAGGATTGTTGGATTTGCAATAGTTAATAATGGTAACAATCATAAAACTTATACAAGTACACAAATATGAAGACATATCAACATATCCCTTAAAGTGTAACTCTCGCCAAACTGCAACCTAGGGTCTTTTTGTGAATGTACCCGAGTCAAACTTTCATTTAAAAGCATATTTAGAACGGAATCGCCACTTTTAAGATTTACCGTATTTTTGTTTTTCGGTCAAATGGCCTTTTGAATGGGAGTGCTAGGGGCATTTTTATGCTAGCCTCAAAATAGCTATTTTTAAAACACTAAGAAGGCTCGACACAACATGAAACTTTGCTCCAAGTATCACCAGGGGCTCTACACCTTAACGAAAGCATTGACAACATTGTTTGTGTACCCAGAGTTTACTAAAAAGAACTAACAAACTCACATTAGCAGTTGTTGTTTACGCTATCCGCCATTTTCCCAGTCAAAAATAGGCGATCTCCGAATGCGAATGAACGGACTCCATAGGAGGAAATGTCATTCTTATATGAGGCTCCTTTTTCAACTACAAGGTCAATATTGTGTCTCACTAACGACAAAACAACAAATAATCCGTGCATTTATATGGAACTAAGCTTTTGGAGCTTTCCATCTTTACTCTCCTCCCTCGACTATTTTTGACTGGCTCAATAGACGGCGACCGGAAGAACAACAGCTACAATGAGTTGCTCAAAACCTTTCTTTTTAGTAAACACTGGGTACACAAACAATATTGTCAATGCTTTCGTTAAGGTGTAGAGACCCTGGTCATACTTCGAGCAAAGTTTCATGTTGTGTCGAGCCTTCTTAATGTTTTAAAAATAGCTATTTTGAGGCTAGCATAAAAGTGCCCCTAGCACTCCCATTCAAAAGGCCATTTGACCGAAAAACGAAACTACAGTAAATCTTAAAAGTGGCGATTCCGTCCTAAATATGCTTTTAAACGAAAGTTTGACTCGGGGACCCTAGGTTGCATTTTGGCGAGAGTTACGCTTTAAATAAACAATATTTGAGGATACATTCTTATTTATTTGCATGATCAATTAGCTGAATGGGTTAAAGCTGTTATGGGGGCTAAATTCAATACTGCTTTACGAAGGCAGAGAGCGCCAACTACAGAAGCAATCCAACTAGCTATATCTGCTTCTTTAATGTTAGTGTAGCTGTCTATTTGTCACTCTCTGTGACAACTTTACATGCTGTTTTCATTACATTACAATATACAGCTATAGCATAATATTTGTTTATATTCTAAAACAGATGCCAGCAAGTCAGATTCCAGTCTAAACTTCTGAGCAAATGTGTAGTTTCTGTTTTTTGGCTTTGTAGGGCAGAATAGTGTCAGAGGAAAATGCAGTGAGTCAATATAAGTGAGGGCACAAACAATAAAACAGAGCAGCTCAAAGGCTGAAATTGATCCTGTGGCCCTTTGATAAATCTCTGACCCAGAATCCCACCTGCAGACTCAGCAAAGACTCCACAGTGATGGAGAACGAGACTAAACAGTAATGACAATGGAGATTGTGTTCATCCACGGTCTGAAAATTAAAGATTCAGAACTTGAACTTGACGCAATATAAAGGAATGGGAGTATGTTTGGATGTGTTTTAGACTAAGTGCAGTTCTCTCAGAGCACTCACACGCAGATTTACCTGACATTTATTATAAATGGGATGGAGACTCCAACTCCCTATAAAACCCACAAGTACCACCATATTAAAAAGCAGGCCAAAGAAAGAAAACGTTTTTTGTTCCTCTATATGTCAAGCTTTTGATATTGGTAAATATGTAATCCCATAAGCCTTTTTCATAGTAGACATTTTGAGTTAAAGTATCATAATAGGCAAAGCAGAGGTATTGCTAACAACATTAACGATGGCTCCATTCTAGTTTATCCATCATTAATTTTATTACTGACACGTGTGCTTCTAGTACGGTGACAAAATGTGTTCTTTGAAAATGGCTCATTGGATAATTAAGTGTTAGTCAATAACAAAGTCTCATTAATTGTAGCAGCACAGGTTTTGCAATTCAGTACTATTTTATAAATATTGGAAATAAAAGTGGACAAATACACAGTTAAACAAGTGCAAGAAAGATTTCATAATGGGCATTGCAATGTTGGGCTCATCAGTAGGGGATACAATGCTAATCACATCAAGTTTTTATTTAGTTTCATCAAAATTCAGTACATGTAGTCGAAGATATCGGTATAATATGTTAACAAAGCAACAATGTGACCCTTTCTTTCCTTCTTAATTCAGCAGTGCAACTGTGACACATCATATTGCAAAATGTCTTAAAAATCCAGTCAGGAGCAACAACAAAAGATGATAATTTTGCAGAAATTGCTTTCTCCCGAGAGTTAAATGAGAGCTTTAGAGGTTCTGGTAAGCTTTTTTCCTTTGGACAGAGCCAGGCTGGCTGTTTACCTGTTTATGCTAAGCTAACTGGCTGCTAGCTGTTTAACAACACATTTAATGGATAGATAAGTGAGTGGTATCAATCTTCTCATGTAAATCTGGGCAAGAAAACGATTAAGCATATTTCACAAAATGTTTAGCAACTTTTTCAACTGAATTTTAACCTGAAATATTAGCAGTACTTTGAGGCTCAAAGGAAGCTTCCTACATGAACTGAGGCTCTATTTAATATATCTCACTATACAGAACATGGCCTTCTCTTGTAAGTCATCATGTTAACTGTCAAGTATGAGAAGGTCATTTATGATGGCCAGTGCTGTGTTTATGATCCATCTGTTCAGCGCTGGTTGATACGGAGAGTTTGAGAGTCAGTTCACACCACACACAATGCAGCTGCAGGACGCTGACTTGTAATGGATTTTAATTTGCAAATAAAACAGGGGCAAACTATTTTATTTGCACTTGTGGGGATTAAAAAGGATCACTAATGAAGTCACGACTCATTTTGAAAGTTCTGTGTGTTCAGTGGAGTCTTTCAGTTCAATGAACTAGATGTTTTCTGCTTTTGCCAGCACTAAAGAAAACCTTTAATCATAAGGCACTCACGACCATTACTGCAAGAGTACTAAAGCACTCCTGCTAAACTGCAACACTGGTTGTATTTAGTTTACAAAATGGCCAAAACCTATTTTTTTGGGATTTGATCTAATGCCCATTTTGACTTGTTTACGGCTGCTTCCAGTCTTTATCTTTATGTTAGGCTAAACTAGTCTGGATCAACGGAAGTACATTTCCAGGATAATTGCCTTCCGCTCTCTGTGTGTTGCGTTCTCAAACTCTGTTCGCTTTGGGAAACAACAACAAACTTAAAGCTAGCATGCTACATGCTGCAGGTTTTGAAGAAAATTTTAATTGTGCAACAAGACAGGTCTGCTTGATTTTTTTCGTGGGAATGATTGTAAAGATTTACAAAGAATTTGTTGACGGCATTTACTATCTAAGTTTTGGGATTAGTGGGGATAGCTATGGAGAAAATACACACAGCGATACATTGGTAACAGCAAATTACATTTAACCATGTATCCAGCTAGTTTAATATTTTATGTGGCGTTTTTCATTCGCGGGTTCAAGTTCCTTCTGTGTTGGAAACATAGCGTTGCCCAAGATGATGTGATTGTGATTAGTTTAAAGAAAGTGGTTTTCACATTATTCATTTGATTATTATATGTAGCTGTAAATCACAACCGTATTAGTTATTTGCATTGTTTCCCCGCCACTTGGTACCTCAGCAGATCAAGACAAACTCATCAAGTATGTGCGCACACTGATGGACCCAGATCTACTGCTGTGTCAAAATGTAAAGTCCATTATTTTTATGCTTCAGAGCTTTTGTACTCAGCGCTATTAGCATCAGGGGGGTGATTGTACAGTGGGTTGGCGAAGGACAGCTTGGCCTCTTTCCGGGTTAAACACTGCTGCGGACACAAAGAGACATGCATCACGTCACTGACTTCTGTACAGATAACTAGGGTAAAGCCCCAAAGGCTGAGCAGAGGCACCTTACCTCCACCTCCCTCCTCCAGGGGTAGACACTGATGGTAAGGCCCCTACCATCAATCCTGCTGGGGTTAAGTCTGGGACAACAGCCTGGTCTTTCATGCAGGCACGGGGACTGATTGAAAGACAATGATGTACACTGGCTTAAAATGAGATAAGCCTTAATGTGTGAGAGTGCATGAAATGCAGGCACAATTAAAATCAAATTGACCTGCTATGCATCCATAATTACACCTCTAACCGCCATAAAACATTTCATCATCTTCCAGAGGTGGAATAATCACACAGTGTTTCTACTACTCAGTTAATCGAGTGTTGAACAGGATCTGTCTGTGTTTTTTTCCACACATTTTTAGACTGAATCAGAAAGCTGTTAATTAAAGTGGTTATTTTTGGTGTAAAGCTTGTGGTGTTGCATTTACTCACATTATATGGTTCAGTTATTGTGTCTACCTGCTGTATATGCACTACAGTGTGTATATAAATCACACACAGAAGCACAAATGTCCACATAAACCACAAAATCGATAATCCTGAATCAAAAATGTGATCTAGCAGAAAGGCTCAGCGACCCCCTTTTGACCTCCTCAAATGTTAGATCCACTTATTGAATTAATGTAAGGCGGATGGTGGAAAAATGAGATTTGCATAGCTGAGAAACCTAATGTTTCCCGAACAGAATTTGCTGATGATTGATTGGAAAGTTCTGTGCGCTAACCTCTGCTCTCCAGTCAAAGGCTGGGTTATCCATCACTCCGTAGTCCATCGGGTCGGGCTTTCTGTAGAGCCAGCAAAAAAATGCACTCATCATCATCATCATCATCATCATCATCATTATCCCCAGCCAAAAGGAATCATTATTGTATCCAGAACTCACATTAGGTAGCGTTTTTTCTTGTATACAGCCAGAGTGCAGACAGCGACTCCGGCTATAAGCAGCAGCAGTCCGATAGCGATGCCAACATACACAGAGTCTACAAGAGGGAGGTACATTTAATTATTGCATAGCAAACGTTTAATGAACTGAAGAGACAATAACAGGTTATGCAAGGATACCGTAAATAAATTCATGTGAGACAGTTTAATAGAGCAGGGAAATGCGTTTCTTTACTACCCAGCTGTGTGTCCTCTGGTTTGGGTGTCGAGGTAGAGAGAGATGGTTTCTCCCTCACATGGCAACGGTTGCCTGTCCATCCTGGATAACACCTGTGATCAGGTACCAAAAAATAGTACAAAGTTATGACGTTGATGCTGGGACAACATGCTTGCCCCAGCAGTCTTTTTTTTAAAGTAGGTTTGGTCAAGTTTGCGTACTACCAATTTGGGTGGCAGAGGCTGGACCGTTCAAACAATTATCTTTCACTTTTAGCTAACTATCTGGACTCTCTGCTCAGTCCCTTTCACACACTCACACACGTGGTGTTAAGATGTTAAAACTGACTCAGGTTGGTGGGAGGCGATTCCTGTGCAATAGACCTAAAGTAGCTGGTTGGACTAAAGATCAGCCTCACACCAATTTGTAATCCTATTTGTGAATGGATTTTCCTCCCAACATAAATATCTGGTTATGTGTGTATACATATACATATATACATATATATATATATATATATATATATATATATATATATATATATATATACATACACACACACACACACACACACACACACACACACACACACACACACACACACACACATTTTCCGGGAGGGATGCATGGGATTTTCCCTTTTCTATATATCCCTGCTGAATTATTTTTATTCCTGGTGGGGACAAAATGTATCCCCCCCCCAAAGTGATCAATGCTACTTCCCTAATAGACCATATATTATATATTATATAAAGAAGAAGTATTTTAAACTGAGTAAAGCGCTGTAAAGCGTAAAGTCTATAGTGCGATAGAATGATAAAATCAGACCGGCTAGTTCTAGTTGTGTTTAGCCAGTACAGAGCTCCTTGACGCCGGCTACAGAGCTCCTTCGTATCAGCTGCAGTTGGGAGATGTGTTTCGCCGCCAATAGGTGACTGTGAGCCGGCTACTGGCACCGCCAGATGACAGTCCTTTGAGGGGCCATGGTAGTTGAGTTTAGCCGAGAAAAAATGAGCGACGACATGCGGCAACGACAGTTAAGTTTAGGCACCAAAACGAATAGTTAAGTTTAGGAAAAAGGTCTTGGTTTGGATTAAAACACTCCCAAGGAATGAACACACGTTTCCTGGGTGAAAGTATTTTGTTTTCACCGGGAAGTAAACTCCGCTCCCCGGCTTGAAAGCGCTGCTTTATGTTGACACCACATTGTGCTATTTCATTTTGAGATTATTTTTCACTGAATATTGAAGTTCATAAATAGGCTGTTTTGCCTATAAGTGTTTTGGCATGCCTGGCCGAGTGGCACTATCCATGGTATTGGAAGGGGGATTTCATTCTAGCATGTTTTGTTTTGTTGTGCATGATCAAAAACATCCCCCCCACTGTTTTTTTTCATAAATCACACCCTGTTTATACATATAATATATATTGTTTATCCAAATCACAAGTTCTATCTATTCAAATAAGATGAGATCCTTCACAATCTTTCCAGGTACCCCCTGAAGTATCCCCTGCCCCTGGTAATGCATTGTTGGTTTTGGTGTTTTTATGGGATTTAATGACAATAAGAAACATATAGATAGCCTTGTCCTTTTAAATGTGCATAAAAAGCTAAACGGAAATAGGTAAAGAACATAAACCACAACCTCTACTACCCCTGTACACATACAGACTTACTATCTCACACCAATTAAAAAAACAAAACCAACATCACTATATTGACAAATGGTGCAAGATGTATCTGCAGGACATCCAGCATGGAAAAACACACTAATTGCAAATAGTTTGGCCCTGGTCTGGTGAGCTGCATCTCTGAGAAATAAAGTAAGTTCCTCTTCTCCCAAATGAAGACTTTACTCCAAGTCAGCATCTGTTCAGTATCAGCTTGATTTCTGCGCAACATTGAACTTCTAATGTGAAACACACAGCTTTCAGCGAAGCCAGACTGTGTCATTATCATTCAGAGGGGTTCAGGGTACATATTGTGTGACGGTCTGGCCATGGCAGTGAGACGTCCCTGGCCTGGTTCCCGGGTGGATCCTGCTCAGCAGAGTGGAGGAACGTGATGCAAATACTGAGCCAAAGGTGCCCTCCAATGCAGGCCTCGGGTTCTGCTACAGCAGCAAGGCTGCTATCAATGCTGGAACAGCTACAGACGCTCTATACCACACTGTGCAGTGAATGACGGCAGTAAAGTCTAGAGCCAGACCGATATATCAGCGGGCCGATATTATCGGCCGATATTAGGCATTTTCCAAACTATCGTTATCGGCATTTATAATGGGCAATAAATGAATATTTAAAAAATAAAATAAAAACGGACGAAACACCCTTCAACCATGTTATGAGTGTTGTCGTTGCATAGTTTGTCCACCAGAGGGCGCTCTACAACATCCCTGTTGGCAACTCCTTGATTTTTGTTGTTGTTATTGTTTTTGTTCAAAGGACTTTAAGTTTCATATCTTAAGTTTGTATTTTTATACATTTTATTTATCAGAACTTTAATATATTTTGATGTTCCTCTGTTCAGTTGTGATAATAAAACAAACAAGTTTATTTTTAAACTGCATCATATTATATCATATCATCATATCATATTATTTTAGTGAGGACTCATAAATAACTACAAATAACTAATGTTAAGGAAATCTGTTTATGTTTTGTAACGCGTTTCTGGATTTAAAAAAGTATATATATATCGGCCGATATATCGGAATATCAGATTTTTAGATCACCAAATATTTGTATCGATATCGGCCTTAAAAATCCTTTATCGGTCGGGCTCTAGTAAAGTCCTGTTACATAATGAGAGGAGGCAGTGGTGGCGGCACTGCTTTAGGGAATGTTGGACAGGAGAATGAATAGAAAGAGGAATCAAACACAAGGAAGCTGAACAAGAGAGTGAGGGAGAGGCAGCATCTCTGCCACAAACGGCAGTGAAGTATTCTCGTGTTGCAGAAACAACCTTTTAAAGTCAAGCTGAAATCACATTTAGTCATCCTTTTTGCTGTCAAAAACAATATCAGTGTGTGGAGGGGAATGTCTGTATTTGATTGCCAACAGCTGACAGGCTGCGCTCCGGTACTGGCAGCAGGGTAAACAGACCTGTAGCCTACAAGCCACTGGCAGACAGTTTGGGGTTAGTAGTAATATTGAAGAATAAGGACTACAACACCATTATTACCACTACAACACCAATATTACCACTATTTTGCTGATGTTAGCAGCGCACTTTTCCCAGCATCTTAGCTTGTTGAAGCAAAGTGGAGGAAATCAAAAAGATGATGTGTTGATTGGCTGTATTGAAACAAGTTCTCTATGTAGACAGAACATTAACAGTATTTGCCAAATCAATGCAAAGATAGAAGAAGAAGAACCAAAGAAATATGAAATGTGGATTTCTCCCTTCTGGGTAATTTTCTCAGAGGAGCACAGGACTTAATCCACAGATATTCACAGATGTATGATGATATAGATAGAACGATAGATAGATGCCGTAGCAGACAAAAAATAGCATGCAATTCAATTTCAGCTAGTCCTAACAGTGTTCTCTTGTTCCAGCATTTTGCATTTTCAATAATATGATACACTGATTGCAATGCGGACATATCCAGTCTGTGGCAAAAGCATCCTTCTGACATAAAGATGAAAAAATGTGAATCTCTCAGAGACCATTCAGTGGCACATAATGATGTTAGCAGATCCAGCAGCAAGACTCACAATTGCATTTTACATTTTATAATGAAATATCTCATTGCAGGCATTCCAAGCTGCTGATGCAGACAACTAGAGCTTACAAAAAAACCCTCCAACAGCACGATTGCAGTGTCTGTCTGGATTTTTGTGTGGTCTACCCACTAAGACCATTGGTAACAGGGGCCATGTTTAAATATTGACCAGGAGAATCCATCAGAGATTCCCAGGAAACACTGTGCTAGTAGATAAATGAAGGCAGAACCACCCAGGTTAAGCTGTAGGGGATAAGCAGATTCCCACATGCTTTGTGAAGCGTGTCTTTTCCAAGGAAAGAAACAAGACTAATGGGATTTCCATCTTTGAAGTTTCACTTAGAGAGATAAAGGATGGGAGGAGGATTGGGAAGAACAGACATGATACTTGTCTTTGTGCATGTTTATCAGTGTGACAGAGTGTGCTTATAAATGCGTGAGGGTGAAGTTCAACTTACATGCAAACAGGCCCGTATTTCTCCACAACGCATGAGCCATGATTCAGGCAATACAGCGGAGGGCAATCTGAAAATGACACAAAAGAAACTGACCATCAAAATACTACAAAAATACTCTCGTCACCCATTTCTCAAGCATGTTGCTGCTCAGAACATGAAATCAGTGAATTATGTTGCCGGGGGGAAACGGTGCACTGTTGAGCATCATCTATTAACCTCTGCAGAGAGCGTCAGCATGTACATTAATCCACTTTAATAGATGTTTTTTTCTTCCCTCCTGTGCATCTGATGACGAATACTCCTCCCTGCACAGGTTGTGTGAGCATTATCTTAGAATAGAATAGAATAGATTTTTATTGTCATTGTTTTCAACAACGAAACACAGTTTAGCAGCTCTCAGGGCTGCCTGTCAAATATTTTCATGTTTGAAAGCCTTAAGTCCTGTTCAGCCTTGATGAAGTAGGTTTGGCTTTGCAGTGAATTCTGGCTAAATATGAGGTTTGGCCCTTTTCCTAAAAAACGCAGGAAGGCAGAAGTTTTAATGGATTTTGCCAGCTCGCTGTAACCATTGAGGTGTGCTTTGAAGACTAAACAGACAGACTTGAAAATGCCCTGGGAGTCACTGCTAAG
Organism: Sander lucioperca; assembly: GCF_008315115.2. NCBI lineage: Eukaryota > Metazoa > Chordata > Actinopteri > Perciformes > Percidae > Sander > Sander lucioperca. The sequence goes on along the minus strand of NC_050195.1, from coordinate 19,028,880 downwards.
GCTAGAAATTAAAGACACAAAATAAGTTTTGGAAACACTTCAAAACTGACTAGTGACTCATGAGAGTATGATATAGATAAAATAAGAAAGGTATAAATGAAATAGCAAAATATATGCATTTTAAATCTTGTTTTTTGCCAACAGATGGGAGGAAAGACAGTGAGTCACCCTGCTTGAAGGCCTTTTTTACTGAGATGGAGAGCCATATGTCACAATACTTCAACGTATTAAAAGAATATCATTCAAACATACAGTCACTATCAATTGTAAAACTCACAGATGGATATTAAGCTAGATCTCTAAAGTGCCTCTAGTGACATGTCTGAGAGTCAAGGTCCGGAAATCATAAAATGGTTAATAGAAAAAAGCTTGAAAGGGGAAGGTGTATAAAAACATGTTACCATGGCAGCTGGACTCATCAGAGTGAAAAGGCAGACAGTCTGCAGAGTGATCACAACGCTTCTTAAGTGGGATACAAACAGACAAAGTTTCACACACCAGTTCTCCCAGCTCACACTGCAGCAGACCTGGTGGAAAAAATGAGAGGCAGAAACAGGAAAATTGGTCAAATATGTAGAGGGGTGTTTGGGAGATGTATTCACAGATCACTATAAGCATACCACAAATGGTACTTAAAACTGACCCTTTGATCCTTTACAAACAAAGAGTGTACTTTTTACATTTCCTGGGTTCACATGCTGAAAATTACTCACAAACAGTTCAGAGCACTTTTACTTCCTAGCTAGACAAATTGTCCTCATGCCAGGCAAAATAAACCTGCTGCTCTTTACCCATGAAGCAATGACATGAAGTGGATTTATTTATAGAACACATTTAAAAACAACAAATGCTAAACAAAAGTGCTTGAAATTAATGTATTTAAAAAATGAAAATAAATGTATGTAACACAATATAAAAGCAATCGTGCAGTCATGTTGAAAATTGCTGAGACACGTTTGCTTTTTATTCAGCACTACATGGGTTTGGCACCAGTCAAAAACATGACAAAGACACACACATATACTGTACATACGGCAGCTGTACTCATCCTCTCCATCAGGGCAGTCTGGGACGCCGTCACAGCGCAGTATGGAGGGGATGCATACATCATTCAAACACTGGTAATGTCCAAAGGGACAGCGACCCTGAGGCGGAAGAGTACCAGGTTCCACAGTGGGACAAAACTCTTCATCGGACTGGTCAGCACAGTCCATCTCTCCGTCACACCTCCAACTCTCCGGGATACACTGATAGGAGTACGTACACTGGTACTGGTCCACACCACAGGTAGGAGGCCGGGGAGTTACTGGTCCTGAGGTGACATATCACAGGGAGGATACATGCACATAATTACACATACGTTCAGAGAGCTTAACACACCCTAAATCCCCTTTCATCATTTTTAGTTCACACACAGCAGTGAGAAACCTCAGAGAAAGACACAGAAGGGCAAATTCACAAAGAATGGCTTGCAGCCGCTGATAGCACCATAAATTGTGAACCGCTATCTCCCCCGTGTCAGGGTCTGCTTCACAAAAGATATTGCACTAATGATATTACAGCTCAAACACGCCCATAAAGTTTTGCAGCTGAGTGCAATTTGCCCCTTTTTGCCTCTGATCGCAATTATCCAAGTATAAGTCTTGCCTTTTCAGACTGCGAGCTACAATCCAGGTTAACGCAACAGAGAGAAACCGTATGTGGGATGTTAACGGTCAGAAAATGTAGAAAAAGAGGAAATGGGATGAGGTGAAAATTATAGGAAATTGCATGAAAAATGTGCACAGTACTGAAAGGACAGGAAATAAGGAAAATACAAAAAACAAATAGAAGAACAAAAAGAGACCAAAAATAAATAAATAAAAACTTTACCTTGTACCATACACTCTGCAGTGTAGGAGATGTCATCCAAGGCAATGTCTGTCCACATGTCTCCACCCACCTCTGCCTGGAAAGTCACTCTGAAAGGTGCTGGGTTGGAAAGGATGACATTAGCGTATGTCCACTGGTTACCATGGTTTCCAGTGGCTGCCCACATCAGCAGACTGGTGCCACTGGGTCCAACAGTGTAGACCTGGTAAGGTGAAAAAAGAAACATGGACATTATAGGCGACATGGAATGACATTGAAGATTGACATGTTTTGTCAATACAATTTTAATTCAAATACATTTTGGTCTTAATTAATATCTACTTTCAGGTAAAGATTGATTTTTGATTTGATACATTAAAATCTACAAGGTCTCCAAGTGAATTGTAAAGCTTTTAATTTCATAATTTATATTACATGGCTCTTTTTTGAAGTTTTAAAGTTGGATTTGTGTAATATGTGTTTCCACATTAAGTAATGAATGTGAGTACAAGTGAACAGTATGTAATAATTTAAGAAATTATTAAATCCTTTATACAGTATTACAATTGACTTGAGCATTTTTTTCTTAAACTAATTAATGTTAAACACTGCACCTGAAAGGAGAATACTGGTGCTATTTTAAGTTAGAGCACTTTTGTGAACATCTAGTGTACAGCTACATGTAGTTTTTGGCATTTTCCGAGCGCACAGCATACCCAATTAATATTTTTAACATTTGCTTATTGTTTGTTGTCATGAAATTAACCCAAATGAAGACACCGAAAAAAGACATGAAAAGTAGGGTATGATAATCAAGTTTGTGAGGTGACATGCTTTGATGGATTATTTTCTTGCATGGAGGCTTTCATTTCTTCTTCCTGTGGGCATCGGGTGATTGACAGTAAGCAGAGAGTCATGCAGTGAGAGGCACAGTAAAATAGCGAAGACATTTCTGTCAAAACCAAATTAGGCCTTCAGGTGGACTGTGACAGATCATTACAGCAAATGACAATAAAAAAAAAAACTTGTTTGAAAGCTAGATGCCTGACACAAACAAACACAAAAAGGCTTTGAATTATTTATGGAAATGTGGCTCTGATTAAATCACCTTCAGCGTTCCCATCCTGTCAGAGCCGTGCATGAAGAACCAGAAGCGCAGGTGACACAGGCCGATACTGGTCGGAAATGGACTCTTGGTTGTCACCTTGGCAACATCGCCCTCCCTCTGAGTGGCTGAGTGTATGTAAAGGAAGTTCCCCCCACCACCTTTGGAAATAAATACATTGCAGAACACTTCACATTTATAGTACATTTATGTAAAATGTGTAATATTTCAGTGTGATGAAGCTGCAACCATTCAATTCCAGCTTTACTGCAGGCAAGAAATCCAATAACGTTCTCCTGTAGTTTCCAATATACATATTATTTGGACAGAAGAAAGCATTCTTGGGGTCGTGAAATGTTGTCGCCTGCAGCCAAAAGCTGCAGAGAGCTTCTTCAGCTCGGCTAGGCTCGGAGAGGAGACAGCCTCTGTGAGAGGCCAGAGCGAAGTGGGAGTTTTCCACATGAGTTAAAGGGGATTTAAGCCCATCGCAATCAACAGCGCACAGCAAACCCTGCTCCCACCCACAACACTGGATTCTTTTCCTCTGACTAGAAAAATTAAAAACAGAATATGTGCATATATTCAGATAAAAGAACTGCTGTGTGCACACATGTTGCTGTGTCATTCAGATGTTAACATCATCTGATAATGTAACTAAGTGATATCATGTGCACCTCTTGTCCTTCAGCTCTCTTATGAGCATGTGTGTGTTACAGATGGCCAGTGTATTGATCCACTCTGTAGTGAGATCATAAGTTCCCCCTGTGACACAGCACCCGGTGTTGAGATTCATCTCTAAGATCAATAAACTCAACTGGCCAATCAGAAGTGGGTGTGGACTCAGCAACTCACCCACAGCCAATACAAGGAAGCATTAAAGCGGTTAACAATGAAAAAAACAGTTACAAATACATCGGAGGATATGATAACTTAGATACATGATACATCTCCCAGTACAATTAAACAACAGTTATGAACATTGATTAATAGCCATATATACTACTTAACTTAACTATTGATGGATTCAAGTGACTTCTGCTTTACTTTGTCTTTTGCTTCATTTTCTATCTCAAGTAAAGCAAACTGTACACTGCCACATAGTTTCCCCCCAAACAAACTCATGCTATACAAAACTGTAATAACATTTTTCATTATTTTCATGCTGCTATCTTTTGCTCATCAAGGACGCCTCTCAACCCCAAGAGTCATTTTTAGAAGCCCTACTGTATAAACAAGCTCCATTAACAAAAAGAACAAAACAACAGCCAAGGCACAAAACGATAATAATGCAAATTAAGTCACATGGAAATTATGGTAAACATGGCCTTGTATAATAGATGAGTGTAAGTGTAGCCTTAGCACCAACGAAGGAAAAGTCATATTTTGATTCAACAGCATCACTGTACACAAGATAAACAACAAGTCCAACGCTGTTAAGCTCAGTTTGACTCAGGCTGACATTGATCAGGATGTGTTATTAACCCTGCCTTCACATGCCTGTCGGAAGCACCTATTTCCTAGCTGTCAGGTTGTAATTACAAAAGGCGCTGCACCGAGCAGCCTGAGAGCTGAAAACAAGGAGGATGTGAGGAGGACGCAGAAGTTGTTGGTTCTTAATTTATTTTTGACAGCATTAATAATCTTTTAATAAAAAACAAGACAGAAAGCAACATAAACAAGACCATAAAGTTGTATGATGGCAAGTGCTCATTCTGTCATGAAAAACTCAGAAACTTGTATATATACTGCAGTCAATATTGGTTTCTTTTAACCATGACTGCAGTCATTCCAAAACCTTAACCACATGGTTATTACTGTAACCATAAAGACGAATGTCCCGTTACCTTAACAAAATAGTCAAGATAACCCAAGCCACAGTTTTTCCTAACCAAGTTGCGTATGTACCTAAATCTAACCAAACCTTAACAATGGTGGCCTAAGATCACAAAATGCCGTCCTGTTGATGGGAGCATCAATATGAAAATACTAATATTGTCTCTCTGGATGGCATGGACAAAGGGCCTATTTTGATGGCGTATTTTTATGTTTTGATGTTTAGCTGAATGGGTACTGACCAGGACTGTGGTCAGCGTAAGGTCCAGTTCCTGGTGTCTCACTCCGATGACCGATCCTCCAATCAAAGTCATCATCAGCGTCCTGAGAAAACTGGCAGGTGTCTTCCCACTGGTTCTCATCCATGTTGAAATTACAAGCGCCCGGCAAGCCGACTATGCGTGCTACGAGAGAGAGAAAGATTGAAGGAATGAGTGAGAAGTCTGGGTCGAAAGTTGTTTTTCTGCTCTAAAGTAAGATGGATTCACTCTCAATTTCAAAGAAACCTATTTCCACTCACCGCAGTCTATCTCATCTGATTCATCAGCACAGTCGGCCTTGTTGTCGCACACCAGGTGGGACTCAATGCAGTGGCCACTGTGACACACAAAGTCTGTGACTGCAGGGCAACTGTGCGGCTCCACAACATCTAAGAACACACACAGATAAACAATTATCATTAATATTTATATTCAACATCAGTTAATCTTATTTAATCTTTTTTAGAATTGACCCACTACGGGAAACTTTACCGATACCGATACCGATACCGCCTAAAATGCTGGTATCGGTATCGGAAAGTACTAGAGTTTATGCACCGATCCAATACCACGTAGTTTAGCCCTGAAGAAAATCTACTTTAAAGTAGTTTATAAATGTTCTTTTTCTGTAATGGCTGACTGTCAAACTGGATAATAAAAGAAAGTTCTACGGCGTTCATTGTTTGTGTTTTTACATGTTTTACAAAAAACCTGAGCATCAACAAAGATATAAATCATATTGCATCCATACAGGGATAGTGTAATACAGCTGTTAAAACATAATAAAATATATGACACACTGGTATCAGATACGCAACTTCAGGTTTCGGAATCGGTATCAGGAAGCAAAAAATGGTATCGGACCATCTCTAGTTAAGTTGATGGACGTTGTCTGTAAGTGGCAGTTTGGTCCTTGCATGCACATCTCTCAGTCGGTTTTGATCTATGTCTCAGTTTGTCCGTCTGTAGGTCAGTGTTTCACTCTCTGTGTCAGTGTGTTTGTATTTGTGTGTTGCAGAGGGCCTTGGCAGAAACATCCCACATGGTGTCCAGCCTGGTTTCAGGTCCTGTTTAATGTGTAACATCTGTCACGCACGTAAACATCAAACAGCGTCTGTCAGCAACGGTCATCCCACAATAAAATCTCAGACACACTAACTCTTCTGTTCTTTCTCTGTTCATACACTGAGTGTGCCAGTGGCATCACAATTTCATACCATATAATATAAAAAAAAAAATGAAACAGGATATTTATATCTCCCTTGCGAAGATTAATGGGAGAATACTTTAATCTTTAATTAAACAAGGACAGAAGATAGCAAGGGATAATGTAATTTAGTCCACATTATTAATATTGCCGGAAACAGGTGACACAGGCCGATGCCAGGCTAGCTGTTCCCCCAATTTCCAGTCTTTATTCTAAGCTAGGCTAAACATATGAGTGGTATTGATCTTTTCATCTAACTCTTAACTCTGGTAAAAATGCACAATTTCCTGAATTGTTGAAATATTCCTTTGGAGAGCAGCTTACCATTACTAACTAGTTTTTTTGTTCAGTTAATTATACTATCAAATGATTCTTGTCTAGTCTAGTGTTGATTGCAGTGGCAGTTATTTCTCTTATGTATTTTTATCTTGGTTTGGATAAATAGGCAACGCTTAAACTGCTTACAAAATGAAATGAGTGTGCTGTTCATATCACCTACTTGGGGCACAGTCTATGAACTCCAGGTCATCCAGGGCAGCTCCTCCACTCATGTCCCTCGAGCGGATGCCCTCGAATATCACCTCGAAGTTCCTCAGCTTCCTCAGAGGGATCTCTGCTCGGTTCCATTTATGCCCTTGATGCCCCGTTTTGTTCCACGCCTCCCACAAATCGTTCTCCGTCTGTGGAGAAGAGCAGCGTTGACAGAGGATGATCATATGGTGGCATTTCTGGTTACAATGTCAACTGTAATCATTTCATAAGAGCCTTAAAGTGGACTCAAGGCTACAGCGGTGATTATTATCAGAAACATATATGTCAAACGTTGAGTATCAATAAGTCATAAATCAAGAGTGAAGAACTTTAAAATGAGCTGAAATTAACTTTTGGGCAGACTGCTGAAAAAACAGTGAATACCATACAAGCGGAGTCATTAAAGTGTCATCAGCATAACATTTTAGTAATAAGTTCCCCTGCCTGGAGACCTGCTATTCAGAATGAAACCGTGCTCAGCCTGAGTTATGGTAATGGATTCTCTCATGCCACATATGGAACATATTAAAAGACAGACTGATGTGTATTCCTCTGTAAGTCCTCTCTGTCTTTTCCCATGGTACAAGCCGGGCACTAAATCATGACTAATGCAGCTTTGAAACAACAAATGGGACTTGACAGAGGTTTAGGGGATATATGTTGTTACGAGCCAGCATCTCACCAGCGGTTTTTAATGTTGTGTCAAGAGCATGAATGAGACATTTACAAAGTCATATCACATCACATTAAAGAGTCAAGAATATGAAGAACTAGTACAGTTATTGGTAAAGCAGTACAAATTGTTCTCTATGTTCATTATTCAATTTTAACAAAAATACAGAAGTTATATATATTATTAATAGTCTCAGATTAAGCCAAGGAACATTGAATTTGAGACAATTCAGACAAATCCTTTTCAAAAAAGGATAAAAGAAAGATTGATCTGCAAACACATTGTGACAACATCAGCCTCTCTGCAGCACTGGCTACAGTCAAAAGCAGTTACATCTGCAAAAGCATGAAGCAAAGCATACAACTAAACAAAGCATTAAAGGATAAGACTGGTGATATTCTATGTGTTTCTTATTGTCAACAACTCTTCTGAAAAGACCAAAATCCAAAAATGAATTGATCCTACTAACAGGTATTACCTGTGTAGCCTGATCTTATTCCTCTGTGCCATAGAACTCCATTGTTGTCCAAAAACTACTAAAACACATCAATGATCCACACTGTTGCACTGTGGAACATGTTCTTTCATTACCATGAACACGGGCACTGTAGATTATTCTGAGTCAATCCAACATACAGTACATTATCCTCCCGCAGTAAATACTCACTTATGCACCAAATGTGTATCAATCCACAGAAAATAGTCCTAAAACAAATGCCCTATTTACTGCAGTTTGACCCTTATCCTTTACGTGTAAACCTGAAGCAAGCCTGATGCATCACCACATGCTTCCTAAAGCAACCTGACAGCTAAAGAGGAGGTAATATAATATAGATTGAAAGAGCCTTACTGGGACTTGCATTTGAATTACATACATTTTGTGGAAACACACACTCACAAACATTTTATCTTGTTTATTGCTTGAGGTGGTTAGAGTGATTTTTAAAATCTACTTCAGCTTCAGATCAATAGAAAGAAGCGCTGCCGTGTAAAACCACTGAATATTTAATAGAGGACACTATAGATTTAACTACCCATCCTACTGAAGTTCATGAGTCTCATATTAAGACTGGTATACCTCTGCAATTATTCATAATAGCTTCCTTGTCCTCTGGACTTTTTGAAAGGTGACATAATGGGCCCTATCTTGCACCCGGCGCAGTGCAAAGCCCGACGCAAGTGTCTTTGCTAGTTTAAGACCGACGCAGTTGTCAATTTCCCGTCCAGCGCCTGCGTCGTTTAAATAGCAAATGCACCTGCGCCCATCTTTGCGCCCATGGGCGTGCTGGTCTTAACAGGGAGGTGTGGTCAGGTGAATTCTTGGCGTATTGCTATCTTGAGGCAGCGGGAAGTGATCGCGCCACTGACCAACAAAACCTGCTCTAAAGTCAATAGCGCAGCATTTCATTGTTATTTAACAGCAAATTAGTCAAATGCGCCTAGGCTTATGCACAGTACGCACACTATGCTTGTTACACACACACAGGGAAGCGCAGCAGCACACAAACATGCAAAAGATTACAAATAAAAATATTACAGTGCAAATTCGTCATCATAATAGCAATGTGCCAAGGTACAAACGCACCTGGCTTAAAAGGGAATGGGAGATGACACTCTGAGTGGTTTATTGCATGTTACGCCCAAAACACACCTATGAATTAATGAAGACACTAAGTACAACCCTTTTGAACCATGCGCACGGACCCTTTTTTCCGCCGTCAAACTAGCAAAAGCCCTAAACGCACCTGCGCCATGCGCTTCATGCCGTGCGCTTAGATCGTTAAAATAGGGCCCAATGAGTGCATGGTTTATAATTCCGTTTTAGGACAGTGTCACAATGAAAATCAATCTCAGAAGTGTCAAACTTTTTTTGGCATTGCAGATGAGCAGGTAAACAGGACACACTTACTTACTGTACTTGTAGTTGCACGATGTGTCCAGATGTTTGACTGCAGTAAAAGAGACCTAGTCTGATATACTTAAAACCGTAGGACAAGCAATGTCACATCCTACTCTGCAGTTTGAAAGCCTATTAATATGCACCCTTGGGTGAGGAATGCACAGGCTGTCTCCTCTGCTTTACGCCAGTGCAGCCCTGGCTTGAAATAATCTTGTTACTGTGAGAGTAGAGCATAGATTAACAGGCAGCGTTACAGCAGGATTTATCCAGATTTATGTCATGGAGCACAAGCTCAATCCATAAAAGTAGCCTTGGAGCGACAGATGAGTCTATGATACTGGCATATGTAGCTCACACTTGATGTCTCAGTGGCGTATCAGTCGAGGCATTTATTTGATCAATTTGAAGGTTCATTTCCTGAGCGCGCAGTCAAGGCAATGCAACCAAAAATTTGCTCAAAAGAAGGTGGATATACCTTTGCATAATTTCTTTTTATTACCCCTCGGTGACAGTCAAGAGGCCAAAAAATAACAAAGACAGTTGCAATCACAATAAACTGCTTATTTTAAAACATTGTTAAAAAAAGAAGCTTATTTTATTGAGAATGTTAAGTCCCCTATGTTTTAACCATTTACTGAATGCTCCACTAAGCTGAAATACAATTTGTATTCATGGCTTTTTCATTGTATGGAACCGCTGACAGCTGTTACTCTGTCGGCTCACCTTCAATTCAGAGTGCATCCACTTTTTTATTATAGAGCCGCTCTACAACTACGCTTCAAATCAAGAACCCGTTCAAATGATTATCTTTGTAATGCTATATTTTACTCAGGTAGAACGTCCTTTCCTTGTCTGACTGGAAGATATTTGGCTCACCATAATGGCAGGCCACATTTTAACCCATTCCGTCATTTATAACTATATAAATAAGCAAATGTCAGGCTATGTAGCTTCATTTTAAAGTAATTTTTCTAAATCATAATAAAAATTAAGGCATACAGACAGCCTGCTCTCATAAAATCTTATGAAATCTATGTGATGTTTCAAGATTTCTGTTTTATTTTAAAAATCACCAAGAGCAGTCAGAGCTTTTAAATTACTGTTTCTGTTAATGGAGTCTGGTGGCTTTGAGGAGAAAATAATAATAATTGCACAGTTTATATCAACAAAACCAGAGTTTGTGATTGTTGGAACAGTGCAAAGACTAACCAAGACTGTTTAGATGAGTTTTATTTTGTTTCTGTTGAGTTTTAATGAAGTGTGTTTTACAACAAGTCTATTTTGACGACGATTAATTTATGGGATTGTTCTAGTGCTGCCGGAGGATCCGGCGGAAGTCCCTCTTTTTTGGCCAGATGTCCCTCACCTTCGTTTTCTTTGTGTTGGCATTCTAAACTCCGGTCGATTTATGAGGACTATACTGTAGTTAACTGCTCCTCAGATCTCTGCAGGGTGAATCCAGACAGCTAGCTAGACTATCTGTCCAATCTGAGCTTTCTGTTGCACGACTAAAACAACTTTTGATCGTACACATGTTCCACCAAAACAAGTTCCTTCCTGAGGCTATTTTACAGATGCACCGTCATTGTGTCCGGCGCATAGCACTGCCCAAGATGATTGTGATTGGTTTGAAGAAATGGCAATAAACCAGAGCACGTTTTTCTCCTATCCCAGAATGCTGTGTGGACTAGCCAGACCCACCTACACAGCACTGTGGAGGAAGGTCTGGCAAAGCAAGACTAGCCTGATGGTGACCGGTGATTGGAGAAAAAAATCACATTGCCCGACCCTAACCAAAACCATAAAACAGAAAATGTGCCTCTGTCTTTTTGGCAGTGACTCTACTCTCATACATTCTAAATATCTGGTGGATCTCTTTGTCTCACATGCAGTGTTGCATATTATAGATGCATACATTAAAATTACGTATCATTATCAGACTGCATGCAGACATCACACATAGTGTTCTTTAAATTGTCTGCTGCACCACCCTCCTGGTTAATTCCAAAACCCTGCCATGTCCAGTCCACTCACTGCTGAGGACTGTGTGATGAATAACGACTCAAGCAGTTCAAAGGCTTGGTGATATAAATACTGTAGACAGGACTGTTGAGCCCCTTATGAGACTTCACAGAGGGAAACACTTGCCATGTAAATATAATCCCCTCCCTCCCGCTCTGTGTCTCTGCCCATTAAAAAGTCTCCAGCGTCATTACCATAACTGCCATTGTTCTTCAATCAACCTTTAAAGATGGGTCACACTGTATTAAAGGTGCACTATGAGTTCCTGCAAGGTTTCAGCGTGATTTCATTTTTGTCTCAAATCGTAGGCATCTCTCCTTGATCCGCTAGCTGCCTGCCCCCTGAATACTCTGTGAAAAGCCCGGTCTCAGGAGACAACACAGGGGTCGTAAACGTCAAACAAACACTAGGGGAACAGGCTGTGCACCAAAATACAACAAACCACGTTCCAGCCAATCACCGACAAGATGGTTGGGGGAGGGGGTGCTTTTAGAGCAGCAGCCTTCATTTCAGTGAAAAAGACTGGTGCTGGGTGCTGGAGACTGGGTGCTTAATGTGAATAAAAAAATATAAAAAGGCAATTAGGACAGCCCTCCAATTAATACCTTACTTACGTGTGGCAATAAAAAGTATTAATGGGAATGCTGTCCTAATTGCCTTTATGTTTGCCTTAATATTATTGTATTATTCCTCACCTATAAACCACGTTTAACTGCACTAACTTGTATGAAAGGAGCTCTACAAATTAATTTTTGTTAGCTTCTTAATGGGATCAATTCATGGTCAGTTTTGGGCTTTTCATGGCATTTGTTGACAAACACATTTAAAGTGCTAATGGAGCTTTTACCTACTAAATAAGTTAGTTATTTTAAGTTAGTTTCCTAAAAAAGACACATCATGAGCTCTGTTGCCTCTATGACTGCAGCATGGTACAGTATTAGTGCCATTTTTTGCAAGAGTATTGATATGTAAATTGTGCAAGGCGAAATACAAATCCTTGCTGTTTGAAGGGGGAAAAAAACACATATTTACATGAAAACTCGCTGACGTGTTTTGCAAATTGCATAAAATGGTTTCTGCAGCACACACAAGGACACACTAACAATCATGCACGTGCTGTGCATATGTATGTATGCGAGACAAATCTGCACACTCGCACGCACAATCGCACATTAAAGAATGAATCTGCACAACTTCTGCACCTTGACCTTGAGTCGTAGCTGGCAAAGTGAAAAGAAGTTGAGACTGGAGAGAGCACAGAATGGAGGCACAGTAAATCACAGCAGAATTTCAATGGCAGAAATTCTTAATCCCTGAAAGTCAACCATGCATAAACTAACTACATGGCCGAATGCTTAAAGGAATACGCCACGTTTTTTTGAAATAGGCTTATTCACCGTCTCCCCTAGATGTAGATAGGTGGGCAAATGTATTTTTGTCTCAGTGCATGCATTGCCTTAGACCGGCAGCGCCGCCACTAGCTTAGCTTAGCGTAGTGAATGGAATCCTTTGTTGCCGGTTAGCATGTCGTGAGTTAAAGTGAGCCATTACATTACATGGTATTTAGCTGACACTTTTACCCAAAGCGACTTACAATTGCTATACATGTCAGAGGTCACATGCCTCTGTAGCAACTAGGGGTTAAGTGTCTTGCTCAGGGACACATTGGATGATGTACCAAAGGAGGATTCAAACCCAGGTCTCCCACACCAAAGGCATGTATCATATCCACTGCGCCATCACCACCCCAACAGCCAACAACAACAAAAAACAACCTAATTACTTATTGTGGCCTGTGTTTTCACAATGAGGACAAATAGCAATGCAGATTAAGACTAGACAATTTCCTAGGCAGATATTGACTTGGGACTATATTGGGTGGAAGTACAGCCAAAGCACTGCTAAGGCAATGCATGCACTGTGACAAAAATACTTTTGCCCACATATCTACATCTAGGGGAGATGGCGTGTTCCTTTAACAAGCAAAGCCTTGAGAACTGGCAGAGCTGGTGTGTGCCCAGATGGTGGGGTGGGGCTGCTGTGGGCCGAAGGGTGACCGCGACCCCCATGACTCAGCTCAAAAAAACTGGCTATTTTTACCAAATTACTGACACCACTAGACAGCAGCGCTAATATGACATGATTCCAATCTAACATGATTTAATATAATCAGGCTTTACCCCTGACCGAGTGTAACCATGGTAACCACTCTTGATGGAAAGCGACGGGTCTACAGGGTTCGTTTTATTGACTATCATGAGCTGGCATCCGTTAGATTCATAATTTTTTATCGTGATTGTGTAAACCAATATCAGAGTCCAAACACACTGCGGCAGATGGTTTACCTTGATCAGCAGGCGGATTATTCCTGAGGCCTTGTGGGAAATGTAGTACCAGAAGGAGAGCTTGCAGATGACGCTTGACTCTTTCCAAACAGAGCTCCTAATATGAGCCTTATCGCCTTTGAGTCCAACTGGTGTAGCTTCCAGCAAGACGAAATGACCTAAAGAGAGAAGAAAAAAGAGAAGTAATGGTGAAGAAAGCAGCGACGAGGATGACAGGGAAAAGAGGAATTGATAACCAACTGTGTATGCGAGCAGCTCTCACAGCCAGAGACAAATTACAGCAAGGTCACGAACAGTGTGGTAGGGGGGTAAGGGCTAGGGGTCGCAGAGTAATCTCTGACACATTTCCTAATATCTCACTGCCTTCCGACACCCGCGGACCTGGAAACTTTTTATCGTTATAACTTTTACTACTGAACAAGCTTACATTTTACAGTTAGAATCCATTCAGATCTTCATGAACTCAAACACTTTTTTTAAATGTATGGCTTGTATTTTTCAGCATTAGCCATTTAATGTATTTACATTCAGCAACTATCTCTCTATATAGTAGTTTTCATTGTTAGCGTGGTGGAGCCTGCACTTCATGCTCTGGATTGTCACACGAAAGCAGGATTCACAGCAAATGAGGTGTGCATGTAATCCAGGGTTTTGTTTTTAATAATATCTCATTTATATCAGCCTCACTGTTCACTCTCACAAAGCCGTATCAAAGCTGTATTACTTTTAAGATGTTTAGGAGAAGCCCCTCCATTAGCGGTGTGTGCAAATGTAGGCTACAAATGTGTTTATTTATTCATATGCATCGCATTTTACCATGCACACAATATAATGGAATTACAGCGCTAAAACCCCTGCATCAATCACCTGAAGGCTCACCTGCTATTCACATACTGTGAAGAAGCTCATTGATTTAGTCATTAATTTAACATTTCTGGAGAGCTACCGCAGCAGGTGGAAATTTGAAAGTCAGCTCATTGTGATTATACAAAAACAGCCAGAAGTGAAGGTGCAGTTTAGGAGGAGGCTAAAACAGTAAGGAACTTATTTTTTTAATGAGAAATCAAGAGTTAACAACATTTTATAACTTTTAAATAAGTTGACTGTTTACGTGTGCATGAGTGACGCACAAAATTGTGTACACATACCGCTTTCATCCATCAACGTGTGATCATATGGAGGCCGTATGCTTTTCACAGATCCGGTCCCTAGCGTCCAATCAAAATTATCGGCCAGGGAGCTCCTCCAGCCACAGCGCCCGTTCTCAAAGGAGCAGGAAGTCCCACAATCCTTTTCATCAGTGCCATCACCACAGTCATCTGTGAAGTCACAGCTCTGCCCCGGAGTGAAACATCCACCATTTTCACAAGGGAGCAAACCTGAAGGACAGGAGCCTGGAAAAAAGATAAATATAGAATAAAAATAAATCATATCATTCAGGCTCCCTGTGTTTGTTTCCCAACGTCAGTCTGTAGCTGTGAATGTTCATATATGTAAAGTTATAGGTTTCCCAGCAAAGATAAGGTATGTTGACATTGTGTCTGGCGAGCATGCTAACATTTTATTGTATGGCGAGACCTGGGGGTCAGATGTCAACATTGTGAGGAGGGAAATACACCTATTCATTTTCTTACTGAAAGACAGATGAAAGGACTGATTAGACTTGCATGTATGCATGGTAAATATCAAGCTACTGCAGCCCATTAGCTTAGCTAAACATAAAGACTCAAAAGCAGGGTGAAACAGCTAGCCTGCTCGGTCCAAAGGTAACAAAAGCTACCTACCAGCTAGAGTGCGGATCGGGCCGCATTTTTCTGTCCAAGCTCAGCCCATGTCCAACAGAGCAGTAACCGAACCCGGCCAGAGCCCAACAGGCATTAAGATATTTATGTCCGAAAATTAAAAATGTTCAATGCCTTACCGCGCTGATGTGACCGAGCCTGACCCGAACATGAACATCATTTCTAAATATCTGTCCGAACCCGGCCCGGCCCATCGGTCTCGGTTCGGGTATCCATCCTCTACTACCAGCACATCTGACGCTCACTAATCACCATCTTATTTGTTTAATCTGTAAAATCAAAACAAAGATTTCAGGAAGTTACTGCTTCCAGCCAAGTAACAGTCTGGCACAAAATCCCCTGTGAAACTGCAACGTGTCGCTTTTACGCTTTGGTTTTTGTATGGATTAAACAAACAAGATATGACATGTTTGTCAGTGAGCTTTAGAGGTGCTGGTAGGTGTTTTTTGTTACCTTTATGCAGAGCCCAACAAGCTACTTCCAACCGTTTTCAGTCTTTATGCTAAGCAAATATAACCATATGCCGGCTGTACCTTCAAATTTACTGTGTTAACTGAAGAGTGGTAACAATCTTCTCATCTAGTTCTCGACAAAAAAGCTAAATGGCATAGTTCCCAAAATGTCAAACTACTCCTTTGCAAATTGGATAATGCAATAAGAAATTGTGCTTCAACAGATTTAACCGAACCCCAAGAAGTCTCTTTAAGAAGCTTAGGAAGACAAGGGAGCATGGGGCTATAAACCCAAATCAGTGTATCATAGGGTGGCGGTGCTGCAGGAGGCTCTAATCTGCCTCTTTTGGCATCAGGCATTCCAGTGGGGTTAGTGCTTGGTTTTGGAGAGTGTTAGAAAGGGAGATGAGGTGTGATGAACAGGGGTGGTCCCTTTAAGTGAAGGAGAGAAAGGGGTACAAGTCCCTCCTAATCCTTTGTTCCTCTTCAGATGCACAGGACCAGAAGCAATGCGCCCCAACAAAGGCACATAGAAAGCCAGGAAGCCATGGCTCCCAACTGTGAAGCCAGGCTGCCTCACCACCTGATGTGAAGCATACTGGTGGATCAATTTAAGAGAAAATTAGTTAAAGCCAATAACCTTCACCTGTTACTACAGCATCTGACTGTACTCATGTGTCCTCATGAATTGCAGTACATGTCTTGTTATAACTTTGGGGCTCTACTCCACCGGATCCACTGGACCCACTGTCCTGATATACAGTATGTCAGTATAGTATACTGCCCCCTGGTGCAAAGATGTTGCTCCAGATCAACTTTTTAATTCATACCTCTGGAATCAGAAGTCTGACGGATAAAGTGAAGCAAGTTGTCTAATAATGCCAACAAAAGGTGTCATGATGTGATCCATTGTATTGTTGTTGTTCTTGATTTCAGTGTCAAAAAGGAATATTAAATTGAATTGATGATTTGCACCCATAAAGGTGTTAATTCAATTATATGATTTAGCATTGAGGTGAGTTGGTGGTTGTGTGGTGCTGGACTGCATTATATTCAGAGGTGTTTGTAATATTCTGCACGTCTCATGTATGTGAATAGAGAAGGCAAACTAAATTAGAAACACCTCTGAATGTAATGTAGTCCACAGTACAACACCATCTTTAACTATGACCTCAATAATAAAGATATGATTCATCATCAAAGACTGAACATTATGAGCTTCATAAAGCTCATAATGGATTGGACTGCATTAGATTAAACAGGTGTAGCTAATAGTATCCACTGAATGTAGGTGACTGTTTGTACAGTAAATGTTCCTTACAGCTTTCTTCAGACATGACAGGTCATTTACAGAATGCGCAAAATGATATGGAGGAGGAAGAGAGTTTTTTGTTTTTGTCTGTATTTTGCTATTGAAGCGTTCATTAATGACCATCACGAGCATGATGGATATCTTTCCATTTCTCCTCTAGTGAACCCAATACATTTTCTTATCCATTCTATAGTTCAATAAGTACATATTTCTACTGTCTAGTTTATTAAGTCTGAAGGTGCAAAAGCAAAGAATGACATAATGTTAAATTTGGACTCATGTTTCTGATGTAACATTTTGCAGGATATTCTTTCATTTTTCCATGCAGATGGCATACACACATACTGTACATAGTAGTATATGAATGTCCTAAGCCTATGTTGACAGCACATAATGTTAAAATACTTGGCAGATATTCTACAATGTCTTGTTAAAGCCAAGATAAAATTCCCAGCCATAAAAGAACACATGATGGGGGTGCATGCAGTGTGTCTCACTACTCCATCATATAATGTGATATAAAATGAAGCGGTGGAGGAAAATGCCCCTGAGGCGCTTCAGTATATAATTACAGTTCCTGCTGTCTTTGGTCTCATCAGTATTACTGTACGTTCTGTGCAGCCTGCAGCAGCAAAGGGGGCAGTGAGAGCAGACACTCTTCTCCTGCCTGGCTCGCTTCATGGTGGGATGAACTGTCAGGGCAGCGGTGTTACTCCCTGTCTTAACCTTCAAGAAATCCCTCTACTGTCACACAAACTCACATCCCTTTCTATTTCCATCCCACTTTATTTGCTCTGTTTTTTACTTGTTGAAAATGACCCTGTCATGTTTTGAAAATAAAAAACACTTCTTCTGCCCTTTCTCCTTTGCAATATTTCTTAGAGATACTGCCAGCTCCTTTGCTTAAGCTAAAGCACTTATAGAATATGTATATATAATAATCTTGTTCGTGCCGATGCACAACTTTTGAGTAAGTCTGGATAGGGTTGTACAGCAGCTACATTCATAAAACATAATGTCTGTAATGTCTGCCTCCACTCCAATACAGAGAAGATAAATCAAATTTAACAGCAACATCTCTTTCCAAAGACCCGTTACTGTCCCGTTACTCTGGATAGTCCACAGCATACACTGTCAACAGCCTTCTGAGGGTCTATTTCTTCAAAGTAGTTACAGTGAAAATTGATCACAGTGAGGTCTGTGGTTTATTCGGAGTAAACAAGGCTTTGATTCTGCAAAGACGCATTGCTGCTGAATGCTTTAAATGATATCTTTTTAAAGCATCACAAACAATACTTCATTCACCTCCACTGTGTTCCAACTTAGGCAGAATTCTCTGATGTTGATATCTCAAAACCTGGACAAATTAAGCCAAAACTATCTGTAAAAACCACAAGAGGTATGTGAGAAAATGTTTCAGCAGCAAACATTGTAAACATGCTGGTCAAAACTGAAATATTGTTTAAGCATCCTTTTGAACTCCAAAGTATTGGTGAAGGCAACAAGCAAATCAGGAGAGTAATATGATAAACTGTTGGAGAGATGCTTAACAGCATTAACATGGAAGCATAATTAGCATCTCAGAGAGACCGCACTACTTTAGAGCTCTCTAGTGACCGATTAATACACTGACTCTGAGGGAGTCTATTCACTGTAATCACTTATACTGACAAATGCAGAGAGACAGCGAGACAATGAAGAGAAAGAGACAGCTGTAAGGAAAATCCAACACATCACACTTCTGCTGCTGGACAGGAGCCTCCTCCAGCTCATCGCAAAAAGACATGGAGACAAGTGCCACACAGCTTCATAGTTTTCTGAGCACAGACAATCCAGAAACTCTTTCTTCTCCCCGACATCCAATACAAGAGTAAGGCAATAAATGTAATAGATCCAATTATAGCCGCAGTAACAATGGCAATAAATCAGCTCTTGTTGCTTTCTCTCTCATCTTAAAGGGTCCCCCAGTAAAGAATGTAAGGGATGCAGACGAACTTCAAATAGCTGAATCGATCCCAAGTCCAAAATACAGACAATGATTGAACTTGCTTTAGTCAGTGCTGAGACAGTGACAAACACTGTGTGGATATCAGGATGTCAGGAATCAAAGAACCAATGATGTCGTCATATCTTTCATAAATCAGGAAAATAATGTAATGTGGCACTTGGGGCTCCACAGCCATGTTATCCTCACACTGTCAGTCATGTTTAAACATTTTGAAATATTCTTATATGGGAAAACAGCCCTAAAGGGATACAGTTGTGCAGTTATCTACTAAAGACAAGAAGAAGACTGCAATTCCAGCACTCTCCTTGTCACAATGGAATTAAAAAGCTGCAATTGACTGGCTTGCTCTTTCAGAACAATAATAAAAAATCAATATGTTCCAGCTTCACACTGGCCTTCATCTGCGCTCCGGTCCTTGGAAGAGATAAATTAGCTTTTTATTATTGCTCAAGTACGAACAAGCCAGGCGTTTTACTTTAACAGTGCCTTGTTGAACCAAAGTCTACTGAACTGAACTGAACTTTGAAATGTTGTTTTTGAGTTTATGTTGTGTTAAAGTTGTGAAAAAGTTGCAGTTGTTATGTAGCAACAGTGCACGCATACTGTAGTGTCTCGTTTGGCTTTAGAAGGCGACCCAAATCATCAACAGTTTCAGATCCAGCTCTAAACAAGGCAAGGAAGAACATGGCGCAGCTATAAAGCCATGTTAGTGCCTCTGTGAGACTTCGGTGCTTTGACCTAAATGCTAAATGATATTTAGCAGGTATTATGTTCCGATGCTAACTATTTTAGATAAGCTTTTTAGCATGCTAAAATTTGATGACTAGCACAAAACACAAAGTACAGTTGAGGCTGATGGGAATGTCATTAATTTTGCAAGCATTTGTTTTGGTTGGAGAACAGAAAAAAGATCTTAGCATATATAAAACAAGGGAGACAAAGTAAAGTGTCTACCTGCAGGAGGAGTGTTGTCCTCTACTCTAACTGAGGAGGCGAGCAGACACCCTGGAGAAAAAGTGATGTCATCCAGGCAGATGTCACCCTTTTCACTTCGGCCCACCTTGCCCTCAAACATGACCTGAAAGTCCCTGTTGTGGCTCAGCGGGATCTCCCTCATCTGCCAATAGTTGCCTTGATCTCCCGTCAGGTTCACCAAGAGATGAAATTGCCCTTCACTTTTCCTGTACACACTGAGGGTTCCGAGGCCGTCTCCAGACATGTGTAAATAGAAACGCATCTGGACAAATTACAGAAAATGAGAAATACTGTATGTCAAAATAAGGCACCGACTTACAGAGTGTGCAGATGTGAATGATACTTTTCAAACATTTCCCACTCTAATTTCTTCTCATTCACATCACAAGAGTGTAGACATATTACATATTAACTGATTTAGCAGCTACATATTTGAAGAAAAATACAGTATGCAATCAAACTGTTGAGTTTGAGCAAAGTCTGAGGGACAGGCATATAGTATTACATATTGTAATTGGCAGAATATGGAAGGAAACCAAAAGTATGGGCATAGAAAGGTAATTAAGTTTTAATCTTGTCACTAGATCTATGCACTTTCCTTTCAGTCCTTGTCCTAATTAAAGCTCGGAGAGAAAAAGTGTCTCTCCATGACACAGCACGGAGGCAGTGATATGTTTTATAGGTTTTCTCTACAAATGGCGCTACAGCAGCAAAATTACACCCTCCATCTCAGGATAGAGATTACCCCATCCTTCTCTTCTTCTCACTTCTCCCCTGCACAGCCCTCCCTTCAGTTTAATTGGTGCCTTTTTGCTATCTGCGTGATTGATTGACAGGTCAGGAGTGGGATAAGACAGACACGAAACGCAGAGCAAACTCAGCTGTCAATCAAGACATCGTTCCCGGTAGAGCATTAGGCTGACAGCTGGGAGGACATTTTGTAATTGCTTGTTTAGTTGCAACACATTTTCAACTGCAAGCTTAAAGGAGTAGTTTTGCTTTCTTGCCTAGAGTTAGATGAGAGGCTCGATACCACTCTCATGTATGTCCAATAAATACATAGGATAAATATGAGGCTACAGCCAGGAGCTGCTTAGCTTAGCATAAAGACTGGAATCAGAGGGGAAAATGAACACGTTATATATTGTTATTATTTAATGGTCCAGCAAATTAACCCCGTAAAACCACAACTTGTTTTTACACTTTGTTTTTTGTACGGATTAAACCGACATGATATAACATGTTGGACATGACATGGAAAGAATTGGACAGTGCCAGGCTAGCCGTTTCCCCCTGGTTCCAGTCTTTATGCTAAACTAAGCTAACGTTTCCTGGCCTTAGCTTCATATTTAACAGACAGACATTGGACTTATCTATCTTCTCATCTATTCCCATAAAGTCAAACTAAAACTGCAAATGTGATTACTGTAAATATACCAAAAGTGTTGAATTCAGCTCTTCATGTACACTTTCTTATGAAGCCATTTATCTCTAGTGAAATGGACAGAAATTGTAAATTGGTCAGTGTTACGTTTGGTTATTTCCTGACTGGAAATTATATTCTGAATTGCATCTACAGCATGAGGTTTACACTGTTTCTACAGCCTCTTTAGTTATTAGAACACTGGATAATAAATACCTTATACCTATATAATATAAACATATGCAGTATCTTCAATAATATGGTACATACCATACAGAGACTAATGGAAATACACTTTTTTGTTCCTTTAAAATTTAAACTGCAGGAAGCTTTTAAATTAGATCCACAGAATAAGTTTCAGCATTCATTTCAGGAGTGCCAATGTTTTATTACATTTTTTTGTTTTTCCTTAAACTTATTTAGTCTATTTTAAATGTTATAGTTTTTTGCATTTCACATGTATTTCTTTGGATAGTATTTGTTTATTTGAAGCCATATATTCTATGCAGAACCTTTGTTCTCACGGGAGCATCAATGCAAAAATAAATTGTCAATTCATTAATCGTGTTCTTCCAGTTGTTACATTTAAAATGATGGCATCATACCAACTTGTTTTATAATTTGAAGAATTAAGTAAAAAATAATATTTAGTCTTTATTGTAGTCTTGTTTTCTTACCTTGCACTGAGAGCTCCTGCGGCTCAGTAAGGGTCCTGATATGCGGGCGGTGTCTCCGGCTGCCTGGGGGAAGGAGCCCTCCAGGTACAGGTAGTGCCCCGAGGGGTCTCTCAGGGTGTGGTCACTCGATGGTCCGGTGCCAACTGTGGGAGTGCTGCCCGCTTTGATCAGCCAATCAAAGTCATCCTGTCGACACTGACGCCAGGAACAGAGGTCAAACTCAAAACTGCAGCGCCCGCTAAAGCCCTCTGAAAGACAGCAATAAAAGAAGAAATCAATCCAGGTTATAAAATTGTCTGAAAATTCATCTTTCGCAGGGTGTCATCAGTCAGACATGAGAGGAGGCCTCACTGCAGATGTAGGGGTCTTCATCAGAGTTGTCCCCACAGTGGTTGATGAAGTCACACAGGTTGTCCTGAGGGATACAGTGGCCATTAGCGCAGGCGTACTGCTCAGTTGTACATGGCCCGTCTGAAGGAAGAGGAGGGGAGCAGTGCAGGAAGCTGACATCATCTATCACCACATCGCCCATGTAGCTGATCCCTCGCTTCGCCCTAAACATCACCTGACAAAAGGACAACAAACTACTGTAAGGATTGACTCTTTGCCCTGTCTGTCATACTTTTTAAATGCCAGGGTTAATATCATCAGACAAGGCATTGAAACATAGACGCTGTTTTAATGAGTGATGTTTTTCTGCAGTCAGTTGATGAAGGTCTCAGAGAAAAGAGGAAAAGGGCAAAGGGCTCTTAAAATGAGGCTCATAGCTGCTAAGTGTAAAAATGCCCTTCAGCTGCAGATTGAACCATCAGCACAGATCTGACTGTCCACTGAAAATGTGGAAAGGCCGTGGTATTTGGTCAAAGAGATGCCTGCTCCCGTGCAATGACACAGGACCTCTGGCTGTGTAGTCACACTGACCTGGAATAACCTCAGCAGGCAGACACCATGAAGGGACTGCATCTCTGATTACTGTCAAACTCACAAGTTAAGAGTCATTAGACTGAATTAGACTCAATCAATTCATTGATCATAAAGTCTGGGTGTCTAATTTAGCCTGCCATGACTGAAATTAGGCAAATTACATTGATGTGCACAGTCACCTAAGAGGCTGGCCTTTAGAATGTCAATAATCTGAATTACACGTCTATTAATGTAAAAGTGATCATAACAATGCATACACCATGTCAAAAGGGCTTTTCACTGTAAACTCTATTTTATCTCACGTATAGCCCAATATTGCAAATAGTCAGAAATGTGGTCAGTTCAAGAGTTATGAAAAGTAAGTAATGAATAGATGTTGTTGCATCAGAAATTTTTCTTTTTGTGTTATACTCAGATATGCCGGGTGATTATTCTGCCAACAAAGCAGCAGTTTACACAATAGAAAATGGTCCATATTGAAAGTGAAGAGACATAATCTTTGCGGAGAACAAATATCACCCAATCCAACAGCAAAACAGATATTCGGTGCAGTATTATTGATTACAAAAACATTTGATATGAACCATTATATCACATTAAATGTAGTTGTATAACACATTTAAAAGTATCTCTAGTAAATTACAGACCTGGACGTTGTTTGATAACCCCAAAAACACTTCTCCTCTTTTCCATTTGTTGCCTTGGTTACCAGTCTGAGACCAAACCTCATGAGTGACGTTTTCATACTTCAACAGCACCTACAAATAGAGTGAGAATAATAAATATGAGTTTTCTGATAAAACCCTTTATACTGAGTATTATTCTCCGGCTGAATACAGTATTTTCACTCTTCTTACTTGCAGCGATCCCACTGTGAATCCACACATGTAGTACCAGAAGACCAGTGTGCAGTGTGGCCCAGTGGAGGAGATGGCAGGTGTCTGGAGGACAGCGGTTTGACCGTAGCCACCGTTGGAACTGTCTGCACACATATACCAACCCTCTGGACTGCCTCTATCAGAGGAAAGACAGAAAGTACAGAACAACTTCAGGAGTTATTTCCACAACCTGTGAGTCCAGCAGTGAATTTTAGTATCAACTGAGAGTTTGCATCATTATTGGGTTTGGGTTTGTTGTGCACCCAAGTGAAATTCTGTCATTGTATTGATTTTCTTGTATATATGTGACCTTCTATGAAACACTACTGCTCTAAGAGACGGCCTCTGAACACTGATTGCTTTGATTGTGTGCCACCTTTTTCCATTCCAAGTACTGATTTTTTCTCTAGAATGTCTTTTTTGTAATGGTAAACAAACCCTGTTCTTTTCTGCAATTAGAAATTCACTAAAAACTTGTTTGGTTCCTTCTCCTAGTTTACTACCAGTGGCTTCCTGAAAATTCAAAGATCCCTTCCAGATGTATACAATACTCCGTTTTGAATGTTAATTTGTGTCTGAAATGGGGAGGGGGGCGGGGGGGGTTCCCCCAAAAACGTATCACTTACTATTATTATAAAATTACTTTGTTAAATATTGTTGAAATTACAAAATATGCAATATTTTTAATTTCTAAGTTTATTTGCAGGACATCAGATGTCTGGAACTTTACTGTTCATTTAAGATTCATGCTCAGTACATGTGAACTGGTCTTTTTTTAGATTACACCTGTAGTCCTTGCATATTTAAGGTGATCACAGAAACTTTTCCCCCTCAGCCGTTGAATGTCAAAACAGCCTTCTGGCGTCAAACTCTGCAAATACATCATTCTGCACAGTAAAGGTCAAACATCCAATAAGCAAGCATGTTTTTTTTAATGGAGGGACTTTAAAGAAAAGGTTTTCAGCTTAGGTTTTATTTTTATCACTCCAACCATGTTTACTTTCAGTTATGACAACCAGAACTGGTTAAGTTAGTAGAATAATCGATTAGTAAATCAACAAAGTATTTATAAACAACGACTCTGAGAACTGATTATTATTTTATGTAACATTCTCTAGTTCCAGTCTCTCAATGGCAAGGATTTGCTTTTTTTCTTATCTTATGTGATAGTAAACAGAATATCTTTGGGTTTTGGACTGTTAGTGGGACAAAACAAGTGATTTGAAGATCAGCCTATATCTGCTTCAACCTTTTCTGATTCACTTTTTGAAATTTCTGTGGTGCAGCTCCACTTGGGTTGAATAAGACACAGCTCTCCATTTAAGTTAATCCCTTTCAATTCAGAGCCAGTCAGGGGTGCAGCAGGAGCGAGGAAGGAGAGTTTCAGGTAGACGGAGGGGTTATGAAGGAAGACAGTAACTGTAATTTTGGCTGAGGGAAGAATAATCTACTGGTCAAAGTGCCATTTTCTGCTACCACTGGCCACTCAATAAAACATAGATGAGGACAATAAGGGCACTGTCCACATCCATATATGCCACACTCACTTAGCTTGCAGTACATTTAGCTTTTAGTGAAGTAAAAAGTGATAACGCATAACAGAGAGAAATAATTGCTCTAAATGCCTTTTATTTATTGCCTATTATTGCCTAATACATTGTATCACTACTGTATACCTGTAAATTAATGGGTTGACAATGAAGTTCTCGAGTTTACAGTATATAATTTGTTATTTACCTCTTGTACACTTTTAATTCATTTTCATCACCAATAATCTGCCTATTATTTTCTTTATTAATCACTGATCTTTTTGTCTGTAAAATGTCAGAAAATAGTAAAAGCCCATTATAATGTCCAAGAACCTAAATTACATCTTAAAATTGCATGTTTTATCTGACCAACAGTCTATAACCGAAAGATATTTCTTTTACGTGCTTAAAATCCTCACAGTTTGAGAAGATGGAATCAAAGAATACTTGCCATTTTTGTTTGAAAAATTGCTGCAGTTGCATCGACTAATTAATTAATTGATTCATAATACTGTAACAGAAATAGTTATTGTAATAATTATATATATATATATATATATATATATATTTAAAAATAAACTTTAATTTACTTTAACTAATCCTGGGGTTTGGTGTTATTCGATATGCTGACAGTCACATTTAAGTTGTGTTTGTTAGCTGTGGCCATAACAATATATATATAGTCATTTGCTGGTACTCACAGGGTGTGGTCATTAATAGGACGGTGGTACTGTTCTCCATCATGAATGCTCACCCCATGATCAGGGGACCAGCGAAATGCGTGGATTGGGTCCAAAGAGGAGTCGATGCCATTCCAACCACAAGTGTCACCGCCTTCAAAATCGCACCATTCCTTCACTGGAGAAAGAGACAGGTAAATAAGTACAGAAGGGAGGGGCAGGAAAGACAGACACAGCACTGTGAAAACATTACAATGCAATAATGAAAGCCTTCTATGTAGACATTCTGAGAATATAAATGTTTTACCACAGTTTAATTCATCTGAGCCATCAGAACAATCCCGTCTGAAGTCACACACTTTGCTGTTGGCAACACACTCTCCATGTGCCACACACACAAACTCTCTATCAGGGCAGCTGTGGGGCTGAACTGTGGGAGCTGGAGTGGTCACTGCAGGGTTTGTGGTATTCGCTGTGGGGAACTCTCCTGGAACAAAGCACGGTAAAAAACACAAAGCAACAGGTGAAATTAAAAATAAGGGAACACATTGCCCTAAAAAGTTCATATTTTCTGTTATGGCATAATCATTTACCTTCATATGGTTCGCAGTCCAGGAAGGAAAGGTCATCAATGGCAATGTCTCCATTAAAATCATCTCCAACTGTACCTTCTATCAAAATCTGACAAAAGAGAAAGCAAAAATAAACACAAGAAGATATTTCCAGTAAGCCTCGCCAGTTAGCAAGAATGCATAATAGCAAATTGCTGGAACATCATCATTAATTAATGTTTAATTGCACATGTGAAAATGGTCTACATTTACGCAGCTAATCTTTTTCCATTTACATACAAAACCAAAACACCAAAACCGTCCCAAAAACTTAAGATATCTTCATGTGGGGTTTTGATTGATTGATTGATTGATTGATTTTATTTCAAATATGTAAAGAGCAGAACAGCAGACAAGAAATAAAAACAAAACAAATCAATACAACAAATAACAACACAATACATTAATAATAATAACAACTTGTGAACACTTGACAATCTGTTTACATATCTGAAAAGGAGTGGGAAGTATACATTTATTTAATCCCACCCCGTGTGTACACAACTCAGTAATAGTGAAATCTACCCGCTTTCCAATTGTGAATGTGAACTCCCTCCCTCATACCCAAAATGTATTTCAAATTTACATCAATTATTTACAAAACAGAGGAACATAAACAAGGAAAGAAAACATTTCATAAACTCAAAACAAAAAACAATAAATTAATAAAAAAACAACAACAATAATAATAATAATAATAATCATAATCATAATAATAATAAAACTGTAACTAAAACGAAACATCAGAGAACACCCAATGAAAATCAACCCCCTTCTTTCTCCCTGAAACCCGTGAAAACCATGTCCTTATACCTGATTTTAAACTGCTTTATGTTTGGACATTGCTTTTGTTCCACCTGTAGACCATAGCTCCATAGCTTTACTACAGAAACTGAAATGCAGAAACAGGGTTGCTTTGTTTCTAATACTGTATAAATGTTTGAGTGTATTTTCTTGCCTGCTTGCCAGTAAGCGTTGCTACACTGAACTTTTAAGTTTTATCAGCAGCTTTTCAATGCAATAAAATCATTAGCTAAAATATAATTTCCTCAGATGAGTTGTCAGCAGCCACCAGTCTGCTGACTTTGTGCCAAGAAGTGGAACAGAATTTGGAATTCTGCTGATGTTGTTACTGTAGTAATCAAGTCAGCACGTCTGCACTGCAGAATACAGCTAATCTAATAAACAAGGAATGCCTGTTAAATGTTTATTTGAAGCACTATCTGGAAGAGGCACCATGTGAGTATTTACTGTTAGAATGTCACATTAGCATGATTCAAGCAGCAGTTTTGCAAACATGTTTTGAAATATTTTTCCAATAATCTGACATTTCCACTTGCTGCCTTGGCAAACAGCTTGTCTTGGAAACAATTTTATTAACTTAATGCTGCTAAGCTCATCACTGCTTTTTACATGCATTTCTTTGTACATATTATTATATATTACATATTACAAGTACATATTACATTGGAGTAAATATCTTGATGTCAAATCATTATACTCTATCATTTTGTGGCAGTGTGCCCACTGCGGTCAATTAACTTGACAGACAGAGCTCCTGTTTTCGATGCCATAATGGAAGAAAAAGTCTTTAACTGCCTGTCAAGTTATACTCACTCATGAGTAATGACAGCAGAACATCCATCCTGAGGGATCGCTGTCGAGCAGTGGAGCTATTAGACAGATCTTCATCATGCAACGCTGCAGTGCACTTTTAAACACAACGCTTTGCTTCACTAGCATTTCATTGTCGCCTGCCAGGGAACTGTGTTTACCTGTAGCTCATGTCTGCCTTTGATTACAGAAGGGGACTGAAAGCAAATGATTTAAAGCGGGATGTGATGCGACTACAAGTGGTATTATATTAAACTACCCAACAGTATATAATGAAATTAAAACTAGCTCCACTTTAACCAGCTTACAGTAATAATTCAACATGGTCGTTAATTAAAATGATAAACTTGTCTGCAGTGTTAAGGATTACATTTCTTAAGTAATGCAAGGGATGTGAAAGGAATATCTGAAGCATATTCTGTCTTTCTGCTCATTGCAAAGTAATAAATAACATTTGATGACAGAAATATCCTGTACACACACTCAATGAGCCTACTCCAAAAGCAGAAGTCTCATTTTGGATCCGTTTCTGGAGCATTATAGTTACCTGGAACGGCCGAGCGCTGGAGAGGTAGACAGTCTTCCTGTGCCATAGGTTTCCTTGGTCTCCATATCGTACCCACAGCATGTGCCCACGCCCTGTAGCGCTGGTCCTGAGGTACACTGCCAGAGAGAACACATGTGAGCCGAACATGTGGTAATGGAAGCGGAAAACACAGTGGTGGCGGGAGCTGGACGGGTCCTTGCCGCGCTGGTGAGTGGGTTGGAAGACTCTACTCAGCAACACGGCTGTGTCTTTGAACTCCTGGGGGACTGAGGACTCGATGTAGAGGTAGTGGCCATAGCTGGTGCCCAGTGTGTGGTCCTTCCAGGGCCCCGTGTTCAAGGACGGAGTGGGGCCTCGGATGCGGGTCCAGTCAAACACATCTCCTCCACTCTGTTCTTGCTTCCAGCTGCACAGCCCGTGTTCAAAGTTACACTGCAGCTCTGGAGCTGTGAGACATGACAGGAAATGAATGAACACTGCTGCCAGAAAACATCATTTTGAGACATTTGTACTCTACTTGACCATTTCCATTTTCTGACACTTACACTACATTTCAGTGGGAAATATTTCTTCTCCACTACAAATATCTGACAACTATAATCACAAATTACTTTCCAGATAAGATTTTACAAACTAAGCATATAATGAGATTATGAAATATGCACATTAACCTAACCTATAACATTGTTAAATTTAGCTTCACATTCACCACCGACAACAATAAAATGTTACTTACATGTCAATGCATCAGTAATAATAATTAAATAATTCATATAATAGTATAACATCAAAGGGGACATTTTTCTGTATGAGCACTTTTGCTTTTGATACTTTAAGTACGTTTAGCTAAAATACTTACTTTTACTTCAATTCAGAACGTTTTATTTGTACAGTAATGGTGTATTTTTATATTGCAGTACTAATAATGCACTGATGCAGCACTGCACCCTTGTCAGACTTAGGATGGGAAGAAATAGCATCTTTTTTTATACTATATAGTACATTCTTCTTACTCGTCCATACTTGGCGCCTACTTTGCCCACAATGCAACTCGAACACTCACTGTTCAGGCTAAGATTTGAGTGTTGTATGCGTGTAGTGACTCAAGCTGCTAGTCTCAAGCAGAGATAAGGAGTGGGCTACGGAGGCCTGGAAAAGCTCACTTCTTTCTAGCTTCTCTTAACACTTAGAACTTGTAGTTTTCAGTCCCAACCAACGCAACTGACATCACTTGAGGCAATTTATTTTGTTCTGGAGCCACAAAAGGCTTTATGTAACTTTTTCACATATGCAGTGGTACTCAAGAACTGTAAACAGACTTTGATGTGTAAAATTGGTGGAGTTCCTCTTAAGTAAAAGGACCTAAGTATTTCTCCCACCACTGAATATTTACGTAACCAAAAGAGACACTCACAACATCCCTCCTCATCGGATCCATCCCCACAGTCATCCACAAGGTCACAGAGCTGCAAGTGCTCCACACATGCCTTGGTATGCACGCAGTGGAAATGTGTGTGCACGGGGCACACCACCACTGCATGGGGCAGTGAACAGTTCTTGAAGGTGATATCATCCAAGGCGGAGACCCCATCAAACACTCCAAGGCTGATCTTAGCCAGAGCGATCTGGAAGGGCTGGGTGATGCGTCCCAGCTGTACGGTAACCTGATTCCAACGGGTTCCTTGGTCGTACAAAGTCCTCCATATAACAGTGTTGTTTTTAACTCCATTGATTCTAAGGTACATGTCTGCAGCCCCCACGGAGATACCTGAGTTATAATGCCTGAAGGTGATGAGGGAGATATGAAAGCAAAAATGTTACTGACTATAATATTCCAGCACAGCAATGTGTGCATTCTGTGGTATTATACTTTTGAAATTACTTCCTCACACATTCCTCTTGTGATAATGCATATGCTTGCTGGATATAAAACATTTTTCGAGTGCTTTTGATTACTCTGCAGAAAAAAAAATTTAATTTATAAAACGTCAGCACCTCTTTGCATGGAGTACCCCTCCAATCATCCAGTGGAAAAATAAAATCTGTCATTTGACACAAACTTTTAGGGGCCATGAAGCTGTCAAAATATCAGAGATTCAGATGTGCATCTTCTCATTATGTTTGACTGTGAAATAAGAGATGCTGAGAGAGCAGAGCTGAGACAGGTGAAATGATGGTTGGAGGAAAGGGAAAAAGATAAGAAAACACAAAAGTCTGAAATTCCAGGTGGATCTACAGATTGCGGTTACGAGTCAAGTTGAACAACTTTTATAGAGTGGAGAAGGAAGCTACAGTGTGACTCTCACCAGAAGGTCATGGTACACCCGGAGGCTGATTGTTTGAACCAGGGTCCGCGGAGAACAGCCCTTGGATAAAGACTGCTACTGTTCTTCAATATAAACATGAAGTGGCCTGTAGTGAGTAAGACGACAATTACTATTAAAAACAAAATCAGCGTCTACTTTATTACACAAACCCCCACATTGCTGCAAACATCATGTTCTGCCAAACAGTGAATCACCTTTGAAAAAGCAAAAACTTATGCTTTTTATGTAATGGATAATATGATTTCACGGAGATTAAAAAAAGTTAAAAAAGCTAAAACTGTCAATTTCATTCTCTCAGAAATATCTCTCCCTCTGGGATTTTTATGCACAACAATGTCTAGGGAGTATATTAGGAATCATGGGAATAACAAAACATATTCTGTCAACTGCAAGTCGCCAATCCACCAATGTCTTGTTGATGAGACAGGTCAGAGACAATGGAAAGGCTTGTTTGGTAACAGCCAGGCTGCAAATGTGCAAATAGCTGCTCGGTGCAGCAGTGATGTGCAGAAGGCCATTTTATTTCACACAACTCATCAAACCATGTTATGTTACACTCCTGCACACAACATGGAGATGCACCTCCTTATAAACAATGTTGGGTTTTCAGGCTGACAAACTGCACACACGACACAACACAGGCCTTTTTAGGTTGATTACTTTACCTAAAAATCTAGGGCCATAGAACCTATGTAACAGTAGACTAATTTAGGATTGTATTCCTCTTCATGGCTAAATTTTGCTACTGCCTCATTTAACTATGTGCAATAACATACTGAATTTTGACGTCAGTCAGTTTAATAACAGATAACACTGAGTTTTAGCTTTAGCTAAAGCTCATCAGCTAGGTAAAGTGGTAAAACAAATGGCAAAACAATTTTTTGACCTAATATGTAGAATGTAGATAAGATAATCATTTATTGATCTTTGGGGGAAAATTCCCATGTTACAGCGGCACAGAGACGGAAGTCAAAGATGCTTTATAACAATATCTTTCTGAATCATTTCTGTTACTGTGTTTTGGCTCTGTCCATTCTGCTCGGTGCTGCACAGTATGAGGTGGTGGCGTGTTAAAGTTGGAAAGTTTTGTTTTTATCTTCTATTAGGTGTCTTACTGCCAAATAAACAAAGTTTGAACACCACCACATATCTGCGCATTGTTTTAAATCTGTGAATGGTCACAGTCATATTCCCTAAACCTTCAAATAGATGCTCCCACCAGGATATGTCATTTCACAAAGCCTGAAGTGTAAAAAGAAGCTTCCCAGAAACATAACAGGGACTCATCTTTCCACAGCATGTTCACACAATGTACATAACAAAACAACAGATGGTGTTGCTAAAACTACACGATGTTATCAAGTAAATTCACAACAAGATTGAAGAGTTTGTTAAATCCATCCTAAAAGTTAAATGTTTTCTGGAGGTTAGATGTGGACCAAAGCTTGCGTATAAAAATGTGATGAAGCATTATATACAGTAACATGTTGTGGAACATAAACCTAGGTGACAACAGCATAGTAATGTGTATTCCAGTGAATGATGGGGTGTTAATATGCAGAATGGGTACAGCATGTGTTAATTTCATTTCTATTATTCAGATGGCTGAGAAAGCTTTTCTCCATGAAGTGCTTATCTCTCAAAAACACACAGACAAGGGACATTTTCTTTGCTTACACAAAACCCTCGATTTTATCTGTAGATAATATTATCTTTTGTCGGTTATTTCAGATCAAACACCCGGGACACAGTCAAAGCATCTCATGGGCTCATCATATTTCTATTCTTATTCCAGTAACTGGTGATGGCAACTTTCTTTGTCATGGCTGTTGATGTGTTTTCATCTTTTGTACTATATGTATAATTGTTGTCCAACATTTTTTTTTGAGTGGAGCTGCTCGGGAACAATATAGTTGTATTGTATCGTATATTGCACATGGCAGCATTGCTACTGGACATACTGTACGATGTGTGTTTGTTTCTTTACCCTCAGTGCTGTTTGTAGAGTGGTCCAGAGGTGGTGGGTGGTAGTCTGGAGGTACCTCCACAGTAGAGCCCCTGACCCAGTCAAAGCCATCGCCAAGGGTGAGCTCGTACCAGCCACAAGATCCACTGTCAAAGTCACACTCAGAGGCTGAATGAGTAGAGAGATGGAAAATGATTTAGTGTAGAGACTTAAAAGTTAATTATTGTGTGTGATACTGACTAAAAGCTCCAGAAATGCTACTGATGGACCATGTGGTGAGAGGTATGTGTCAACTTCTGTTTCCACGGTCAAGAGTACATTTTCAACCTCAACTTTTAAACCAACAGGGATGAGAAGTCAGTGCTCTGAAAAATGGAATTTCGAATATCCACAGTTTTATGACAAATGGGTAAACTCTAACTCTAACTAAGCTGAAGAATATTGTGTGATATGACCAAAAACTCCAGAATGCTGCAATATACATTTCTCAATGTTAAATCATCAGTATAAAAGATTAAGCCTTTGTACGTAAAAACTTAGCTGGAGAACCACAACTCCCAAGGTACATTTTGACAACTGACAATACAATCAACAGTTTAAATCAGTTAACTTTTGGATCCTGGGTTTATTTTGCATTCATTCGGAAGAAAAATTGGTGGTCATAACATAAACCTGTTTGATTGTTACATTATCTATTATAGTCCCGTGTTTCTATGTAAGTAACAATTAGGATATCAAAAATTGAAACGGGAATACAAACTTCCTTCCACTATGCAACTCTATGGACCTCGTGGTGAGATCGTTGTGTCAACTAATAAAATAAAGTTTTTTTTTTAAAGCTATAGTGCGTAGTTTCTAAGTAATAGAATGACAACAAAACTGTCAGCACGTCCACATGATACAAGTCTTCGGTGACCCTGTGAGCTGATACTCTTAATTAGCTTTGTAGCAACTCATTTAGCAATGGCTTGAATGTAACGGACGTTCATTAATATCAAAAATGTACGCAATAAAGGTTTAACATTCTGGATGAACTCAGCATACACTGACAAATCAAATACCAGAAAAAAAGATGAAACTCTTGTTAAAAGTGGGGAAGATCCAAACCAGGGAACAGTCAATGTAAATCATCAGTCAATTTAAATGTCAGCCATTGCGGTCATACTGGCAGATAAATATATATCCCAAAACTGCTTTTGGTCAAGCGTACAAATAGGATGTGGACTATTTGAATGGGTTACTTGGCAACAAGGTTCTTACAGCAGCTGGCTTCATCCTCTCCTTGGGGACAATGTGGGGTGAAGTCACACACTTTGCTCTCCTCGATGCAATCCCCATTGCCACAGTCAAACAACGAGGGAGGGCAAACAGGAGGAGGAGGTACATTGCTCTCTGTCACAGGAATCAAAAATGAAAGATTAATACAATCAATCATGTCACATGTATCACCAGATACTAAGAGCTATCAAGTAATTATATCATTAAAGAATAAGAATAAGAAGAATAATATAGATGAGCTCAGCTACGGTATGAGAAGTGTCAGTACATTAGTTGTGTTATGAAAGATTAGATACTTCGAAGTTCAGATATTTTGATCAATAGTAAGCCTGAGACCTCCTCTCTTGAATGAACTCAATTCTGCTTATGAGGAGTATTTAAAACATAAGTGAAAAATTGTCCATTTTAAAATGGCTTTTGGCTGGCTATTGAAAATTAGTCTTTAAATGGTTTCTGATTTAAAATTTCTGCAGTAACTAAGCTTTTGATCTTGGGCTGAGCCATTTATGACCAATTACGCATGGTCTCCAAACTGCATTTACTTAGAGAAAGAATAAAGAGTCCCCACTCTAACGGATGCAAAGGGGGAAAAAACGTATCACAGTATTTCAAAGCAACATTAATTAATTGATTTTCTTGCATGCATCCCCTTTTACATTACACAGTCATTTAATCCATTGTTAATATGACATATTTGATTAGTGCAGCTTACAAGTACAAAGTACAAACTGCCTCGTGCATCTGAACCAATCCTGCCTCCTAAGAA
The DNA here is from genome assembly GCF_008315115.2 of Sander lucioperca. Taxonomy (NCBI): domain Eukaryota; kingdom Metazoa; phylum Chordata; class Actinopteri; order Perciformes; family Percidae; genus Sander; species Sander lucioperca. The sequence continues at coordinate 18,993,384 of NC_050195.1, read as the reverse complement.
AATTATGTTTACATACAATTAATTTGCAACAGCAAATACATTTTGTAGGAAACAAAATGTAGCCCGTATTACATTTTCATGGATACAACATAATGAGAAAATGTTAATTAATGTAAATTAAATAACTTAACGCATCTGGCACTATATATATATATATATATATATATATATATATATATATATATATATATATATATATATATATATATATATATAATTTGAAAAGAGAATTATGTTTGCCTTCTTTCCAGATACTAGGATATACATATATATATATATATATATATATATATATATATATATATATATATATATATATATGTATATCCTAGTATCTGGAAAGAAGGCAAACATAATTCTCTTTTCAAATTATGGCATATTAGCATTTACTAGTGAGAACAGGAGACCCATCACTATTTTCCCAGTACACAGCAAACTGAGAGAGAAAATATTCCATTCGCAAATACAAGATTATTTTGACTTTAATGGTTAAAATATAAATTAGACACAAATGACAAGCAAAACAGACGGATAACTCCAGGATAACAGGTGCAGTGTTACTGGATTTTAGCGCAGCATTTGATGTTATAGACCATGATCTTTTAATTGGTAAACTAAAAGGCTATGGATTTAGACCAAGCACTCTCTCATTTATGAAGTGTTATCGTTCATGCAGAACACAAAGCATGTATTACAAAGGCAGCATGTCTAACTGTAAAGGTATAGACTGTGGCCTGCTGCAGGGTAGCTGTCTTGGACCATTTCAGTAAACCATCTTTACATTGGCATCAGCTAATCCTTTATAAATAAATAAATACAGTAGGGCAGAGATTCTGAAATGTAGGTCAGACAAAAATTATTGGGAATATCAATTAGGCATATAAAAGAATATCCGTAATAAATAACGTGGTGGCCAGCTTACTCCCAAAACATGCACAGACACTCACACATATAAAGAGTATGATTTATGATAACAGGATATAAAAGAGGCGTCGGATGTGCAACAAATTTATTGGCTATGTAGTAGATAGGATGAACAGTAAAGATCCTCTAAGTGACCATAATGGCATGTAGTTAGCAAATTCGATGTGAGCCACATATCAAAACAATGTCCTTGTCTTCCCTCACATGTACAGGTCAGTGATACCTGTTGGTTATTTCTCCAGTACTGGAGCTTCGACTGTAATAAAAAAAATATTTGAGTTTAGGATGTAGGTCTTACCAGCTCTGTGCCTGTTGTGCACTACTGTTCATCGCCAGGTTTAATGCATTTTATATAATAACACGGCCCATGCATTTTGAGGTGTAAAGCATTTCACAAATCCACTGTTGGGAGCAGAAGACAGATAGAAGATAGAAGCTAAGGGAACAAGTGCCATGGTGACAGGTGTATGTCCAACAGTGTCCTAAGTCTGTCCCACTTTGCTCTTATTTAACACACTTAACTCAACTAAAAGCTGCATTATTTTATTTTTTCAGCCACTTGGGGGTAGCACAAAAATGACACACTTGATAGTTCCCCATTTATACATCCAGCAAACATTGAGCAACATTAGCATTCATGTAGAGTAATTTAGAGTGAACCAAAACATCAAGTTGTTGGCCAGAAAACCAAAACAAAGAGCTGGAAGATTAACAAACCCCACAACAAACAGCGACGGGAACAGCAAACTCGGGTTATACTTCTCTGTAGGTTTGTCACCAATAGCTTCACCCTTTCACTATTGGATTATGTGAAGCACTTTGTGTTACATTGTATATGTATGAAAAGTGCTCTACAAATAAAGTCAGATTGATTTGACTGATTGATTGTTAATATAAAAATATTGATTATAGCCTCTTTAGGTTACGTGGGTTTCAGTTGGGAGTGAGGCTCAAGGACAGGAATCAAAGGAGGCAGCTCATTGTGGCCTTACTGTATGTACCATACTGTAGTGGACAAACTGGAAATTTCAGCCTCATGGTTGACTAAAAAGCAAGGAACACCTACTGTAGCACTCTTGCTACTAACAATAGATATGTAATCTATCCTAAATAAATCATCTACAGCTTGCTCGCAGACCTTCCCTGGTCATTAATAAAGCTGGTTTGATTTGCATTGATATGGATCTTATCTCATTTAGCTATTAGGCTAACTGAAATAAAACCATGCCAATCTCTAGGTATGGTGAAGGGTATGTGATGATGTGGGGCTATTTTAATTCCAAAGGCCAAGGGAACTTTATCAGGATGCATAGTATCCTGTATCCATGAAATAACTGGCCTTTAAAAATTAAAATCTGCCTTCCTCTATGGGAATTTAACATAGGGGTATGTATAATTATGGCCCCTGTATTTTAAGGAAGAACATTTATTTATTTACAATACATTATTTATTCACAAAACAAATTGGTGTCCTTAAAAGGTCGGATTTTTCCTCATTTTTTTAATTAAGGCATTAAGATCAATTTCCAAAAGATGATTTTTTTATTCCTTTTTTTAGTCAACTTTAGCATGGGTATGAATACTTATGAGCAGCACTGTATATATATATATATATATATATATATATATATATATAATAGATATATCAGATTTCTTTAAATTAATATATTCAGTAAAAATCCTTATTTACAATTCAAGTTCACCATATGCCAAACATCCTTGACAAACTGTGGTACTTAAGCTCAGACCATTAACATCTAATGTAATTCAGTGACATTAATTCTGCATCTAGTGCTGCTCCGTCCCCACTCTCCACTCTGGCCTTGATGCTCCGTCAGGGAAAGAGGCCTAAAAAAGCTGAAGGCTACAGGTCGTAGCATAAATGAGGCAATCAATAAAACTCTTGTTTTACAGGCAGAGCAGGAACATCATCCTATATTGGGTACATAATAGCAGCTGTGAGGATGCTATAGTTTGTAATTGCAGCTGAAATACATGTAAACATGTAAAAATAATGTCCAACATGCCAAGAGGACAGTGCTTTATCAAACGCTCCCATCCAACATGTTCAGCCATATCATATTCATCACTGAGCTGCAGGCAGTGCACTAAAGCAGACATAAATAAACCCATGAATTGAGGCTTTGACTGCTCAATGTTCAGTGCAGAAAAATGTATAGTAGGCACTATTCTAATGAATCAGTTATTCTGTTATGAATCCTATCCATTAGTGTCTTCCCCTGTTATCAGTATTCAAAACAGGTGCGTGGTGATCTGTTTATGTGTGGCGATATTTCCAAATGTTAAGGTCTGAACTTGTCCCGTCTGTGTAGTGAGATGTTATTAATGGTAGCAGTACCAGGCACAGTCACACAGCCGGGACTGAAGGATAGGTCATCGATGGCCAGGACCTCAGAGTTTTTGCTTTCAGCTGAAGGTTGCCCTCGAAGCACCACCTGGTTGACACACAGAAAACATTCAAGAAATCACTCACTCACCTCATTTATTACCTTTCTACACAGCCTGCTTGTCCTTATGTATTTTGGCCTGAGTGCACATTCAGTATGTGTGTGCATTAGTGCATTTGCATGTAGTATGTGATGTATGATATCTACATATGAATGTTAACACTGACTAAACAGCTCTAGAAGACAGACTCTAACAGTCTTTGGCCATGCTAGCAGCTAATGTCATGTGTTGCAGGCATTTTGTCATTGGACAAATGGAAATTACAGTTTATCCTGAGGAGGACATAAATGTCTGTACCAAATTCGACGACAATCCCTCTATACTGTAGTTGTTGAGATTGTTAGTTACAGACGTTGCCATCTCCAGAGCCACAATGCTAGTTATCTATAAATGACACATTTTCTCTGACTTTCACAGTGCTAATATTATCAAAGCTGCACTGATCCAAGTCCACAGAGCAGCTTTATCTACACCAGGGGAGTCTAATAACCCACCGTTTATGACTGATCTAAACAAATGGGGGATTGTGTCATCATGGGTGATGGGAAAATGCTATCAAATACACAATTTTCATTGGTCATACTTGTCAGCTGGTATTTCTTTGTTCACTTAAAACTGGACTTTGAGGCCATAAAAGTAATAAAATCTATGTGATGATAGGAATGAGTGTATATAGAACTATTCATTTAGGATTTTACAGCCAAACAAGTTTATTTATCGGATCCAGACAATGTACCCTCACTCTCAGAAAATCTTGGGAACCTTTATCCACACAGCCACTTAGAAGCAAACACTACAAACTTTTTAATCACATCATAGATGTGATTTTTTTTAGGGTATGTATGCCTCTGCACTGGCGAAAGCCATGGCTGGAGGCATTATAGAGACAGAGCACATTGCCTCATACTCTGAAAACCACGCCCACCGGAAGGGAAAACAATGGGCACCACAATATGCAACTTAGGGCTGAAACACTAACAAAGTGTCTGTAGCTAGCTACAAACATCAAATTTAAGTATGTCAAAGGATTATTAGCATGTTAACTATGTGTTAGCAAGCTAAGGCACATGCAAACCTAATGCTGCATGGCTTTCTGATTGATCCACATTCCACTGTAATGCAAGTTGCATAATGTCAAAATGCTTTAGCTTAACTCAGAGAAATATAGTTAGCCTAAAACTGACATTTGACTTGGTAACAAAATGCTCGTTGCAAACGTAACATTGGGCATAATGTTAGGTTAGTGTCAGGATCTCACAGTCTTTCCATTCTTCCTGGTGATTCACCATGTCTGTATCCACTTGTGTCTTAATAAAAGCTCAGTTTTTCAGTTCAGCAGCTTATAAAAACTTAGGTATGGGTTCTTTACCCCTTTTGATAGTTCATCCCATCACACAGCAGCTTTAAGGCATTTTTCTGTTGTTTGCTAGCAGACGGAATTGATGAGGATGCACCTTCCCACAATACAAGTTAATGGAGAGCGGAGAGTTGTTTTCCCCTCCGGTAGGGGCGGGACTTAAATGTGCTCTGTATCTAAGTTTTCAGGTGATAAGTCCGTCTGTCCCATTCTTGTGAACGCGATATCTCAGGGACCCCTGGAGGGAATGTCTTCAAACTTGGCAAAAACAAATGCCAAGTTACATCTTGGTGGTCAAAGGGCAAGGTCACTGTGACCTAACAAAACAAGTTTTTGGCCATAACTCAAGAATTCATATGCTAATATGACGACATTTCACACAAATGTCTGATAGGATACATTGATGAAGTGATGAGGGATTTTAACATAAAAGGTCAACTTCACTGTGACATCATGATGTTTTGCAAAAAACACTTTTCCGGCCATTTTGCAAAGCAATAACTCAGGAACAGAAGGGAGACATTTTGGTCGGATACTGAGTTGGTGACACAAATCTTGGAATGGTGGTGATTGTATAGATCTTCTGTGCTATTGGGTTGAAGATGTGCGTGAAGCATCCACGTTTTGCCAAAAACTACACTTAATACCCTTTAATAAATTCCTGAGGGTGGACCGACATGGATGTAAACTGCAATTTGACTGGTTGGCAGCGGAGGTATACAACCTATAAGCTTTAGACCAAATGTATATGTGCATAGTACTATATTTTATATGTACAAATTTTAATAAAGCTGTGCAAAGAAAAGTGTTTTCTACAACACAATTGGAGAACAACTACAAAACCCTGGAGATATTTAAGCAGGTGAAAAAGTGCAGATCATTAAGTGAACTGACTGAAATTGAAATCGGCTGAAACCACCAAGTAAATAAGAACCCAATTAACTCTGTTTAACAGAGGAAGCAGAATAATGGAGGGCAAAGTAAATGCTAGCAGATAGTTTACCTCTCTTAAAAATGATCTGGCTGAAGTTAGTGACAGATGGTGAAGGCAGAGAAGAGGAGAAGGGTGACACACTGACATTGTCTGAGGATATACTGTAGGAAGGACACAAACAGCAGGCTTCAGAGGACTCCAGATGGCCTCTGAAGGGTCCAGTTGGGTCAGTACCCTCCCTCTGCACATAAACTGCTCCTGTTGTGCACCTCATTTCTGTTGTGATGACTTTATCAGTGTCAATGAAACTTTTTTATATCTGACATGGCTCTTAACTTGCAATAAAAAAAATCAACAACACAATATGGTATAATTTAAGTTGAAGCATTGGCCAATATTCTAAGTCGTAAACTATACATCTTGATAAAAATCCTTTGATTTAAACCTGTACTATTCTGATTGATTTTGGCCACATGACGGCAGTGGCCACAAGCTTTAACCACAACATTTAAAGTTGATGTGGGGAACTTGTTGGAAAGCAGTTGCTTTTTTACACATCCAGCAAATACAGAGCAACATTAGCATTCATTTAGAGTTCTGTTTCTGATGACCTAATTGATTTATGTTCAATATTCACTCGTCTTTTATCACTGTTTTGGTCTCTACCAACTCCTGAGGAAATATCCACAGTTAGTTGCTAACTTGTGTGCGGTTTGGTGCTGGGCAGGTAGCGTATGGTCTCTCACTAAAACAGCTGCCTGCTGCTGGAAATAAGGTTAATGAAAGCAGTGAGAGTGAACCCAAGTAGTAAAGTTGTGGAACGAGCTGAAAGATGCATAAAAAAGCTCAGAGGACCTGAAGGGAACTAGTCTGTCTGTGAAGATTCTCTGTGGTTTCACTTCACATACAAGTATTTTCTCCCTTGTAAATATAAAATCAAATCAAAAAAGCTTCCTTAACAAAATAGCATACAAGGACAGTCCTTCAAGACTTCTGTAAAAAATAGGAGAGCAAAGAAGAGCTGCGTCTTTTTGGCCTAAAATAATATAACTTGATTGGTACCTGACAAAACTGACTGGAAAACTTGAGATAAGATATACCATGATATATGTCAGATATACATTTTCATTTTAGTATTTATATGCTTTTCAATATTAAACAGCAACATAAAACTCTATTATAGTAAATTGTGAATGTTACAGACCTGAAAACTGTGATTGCTGGAAAACTTAATCACTGCCCGCTGCCACATTTTTATCTGTGGTTGTGTGGAGTGTTTCCACACCTCTGTGCTCTGATCCAGTGCGTGAGACTGAATCAACACCTGAAGATCTCCATGTTTTGCCCCAACATAATAGTAGAAACTCATCTGTTAAATGAAAATGCAAGGAAGATATCACCAGTTGTTGTAATGTGGTTGTTGATGGTTTTTAGTGCATGCCAACAGAGGATTTTGTAGGGCTGGGTATCGTTCAAAAATATTCGGTAACGGTACCGATACCAACACCGTGAGTTCGATACCGGTTCCTAAACGATTGCCGATACCAATTTTATAAAACAAAAAGAAATTACAACAGTACACATTACGGCACAAATATTTGTATTTCTTTTTCAGCTCCTACTACTGTACGTGAGTCCGTCTCTGTGTAACGTAGAGTTTTTTCTGCGTGTTGCTACGACATGTAACGTTAAACAGCCAATCACAGACATTATTAGATCTTGGTAGAAGCATGCTGCGTGCTTATTGGCTCAATGACTCTAACGAGATTTACTCCTTAGGTATTGAAATTTGGTATTGAATGACGAGGCATTTTTCGATACTCGACACTTTAGAGGTAATTCGGTCGGTGCCTTAAAAAGTATTGAATTCGGTACCCAGCGCTAGGATTTTGTTACCTGGCAAGTCTGACTGGGCAGGAAGACAGGACTGTTCAGGTCTGCAGTGGTTCTGTTTCCACTGACAGGTAAAAGGGACAGGAAATGTGCTAAAGGAGAGGGAGAAGTGTGAGGGTGCATGAATACAAAAATATGAATAAACAAGATACAGTAAGGTTAAGGTTGTGAATTCAAAATGTTACAGTATGCCCCCTATGACAGATGTCAGATACTCCTACCTGATGTGTTCCTGGTCTGGTCTTGTTTAAGTCCCGGGACCTCAGCTGTTCTGGTCCATCCAGAGAGCGGCTCTGAGCTCTGGATCAGGTCACAGAATCCCTCCTCAAAGTCACACCTCTTATATCTGGAGCCTTCAACAACAGCAAAAAACATGTTTCACTTCTGCTCTTTTGTGTTCCACCCTGAAATATAGTTTGCCATGAATCTGTGTATTGGGATTAAGCTGTGGGTCCTACACATAATAAAGATTCATCAACTCAGCAGAGATCAGAAACAAAGTGGTTTTGTCATTATAAGCATCTCGTTTTAATCTAATTTGACTTTATGGCCAAATGTGCAATGAGGGACTGTAAATAACTAGTGATAATACTGTATTTTCAGAGGTATGCCAGGCAGGATCAGCAATGATGCAACAAAGAGTTACAAGAACTGAATATCTTCACAGAAGCCTCGTTTCTAATTTACTTGCCATTTTTGGCTGTCATGGTATTTGGGTATGCTATGTTTAAAACTGTGCACACATCAATAATGCTTTGAGTAGTGTATGTGTCCAAGCCACTGTTAAAACAGTTATTTCGATTTAGATCTGTATATTTTTTTGTTTACAAAATGCTCCCTTTTTATGATGGTTAACGATACAATGTTTGCTTTTGCAAGTGGGAAATTGACACTAAATAACCTCTGACAATCTTTATTGTCAAGGAAGAAAAGCTGTTAATAATAAACATTAACTTATATTTATATTTATATATATAAAAAAATAATAATTTTCTTGTCCCGTGCGGTTACAGGCTGTAGCTAGTTTATTTATATCAGGTACAGTTATTTTGTGTGTGAAATACACATTTGTCATTTCAGCTGAAAATAGGCTTGACAGTTTTTAATGAAATGACACAACAGTACATCATGGATATGTTGTATCCACCCTGCACACCTTCGTTATAGAGAGGTAATTCATTCTCCATGTCAGTGACAATCCCCTGAAAACCATGCCAAATTATCATCATTTATCATTATTATACTGCATATTTTCCTGCTTTACTCACAGTCTCCCTCGTCGCTGCCATCTCCACAGTTGTCGGTGAAGTCACACACACAGTCCTCAGGCACACATAGGCCCTGGGAGCAGCTAAACTCCTGAGTAGAACAAGCTCCGACAGACACAGGAGTAAACACCAGAGAGAATGCCAACAGCAGCCACATCGAGCCCAGCGGCAACGTCATCAGCCTGGTTATCGGTTGTCTTTTAACTACAACACATTCTCTTCACCTCCAAGTAAAACATTTTGTTGGTAGGACGAACTTCAGTCGAGGTAGAGCTTGTCCTCACCGTGTACAGTTTGCTCGGATCGTGGAAGCTGTTAGCATGTTGTAAAGGGTAATAAATGGCTTTTACGACTGTTACTCAATAAGGCCACTTTGCTGGTTGGTGTGTTCATGCTAGCAGCTATGTGAGGCTGTACTTAGGCACAGCAATGATTTTAGCTAAATGGCAAAAAATCAGGTACTAGGTGTCTGTGTTTGTTTCTGTATATGTGTGTATTTGAGCTGTAACCTAAACAGCCTGCAAGTATTTACATTCCTATTCTTGAGCACAAAGGGCTTTTAAAATATTCACTGCTAATAATAACACATAATTCAATTGGAAAACTATGTCCGTCTACCCAGGTAAAAACTGTAAAAAGCCTGCAGATAGCCCACTGTTTTCAACAAGATAAAATACAATAGCTCTAACTACAAGTTGGTGGATTGAACCTATAAAATAAAGGAAAGAAGAGAGGTTGGGAATATGAACTGCTATGAGAGGATCATTAACTGTGTCCAACGTGGCTCTGTCCCTCTTTACACTGATGCATAATTTCATTTCACAGCAATCAATAAAGATAGGACCTTAAAACAGATACGCAGCCAGCCAGTGCAAGAGCTGGTGTAGTTCAAATGAAATTAACCTTGGGAGGGACGAAGGACCAATGGAACAAGGAAAAGATCACATCTGTATTGACCTCTATTGGCAGTGGTAGTGAGAGTGCAGCTGGCAGCATGTTGAGACAGTGCCACATATAGTGCAGAATGTGTCCTGGTGAGTTGCTCTTTCTAAAATACCTCAATCAGTCACTTTGACAGTGCCAGTATGCAAAGATACATGGGATGGAAAGTCAGGAAGACTGACAAACTAATCGTCTTATTTCAGTTTTAACATCTGACAGGAAGGGGCGAGGCTACAGAATAGCAACGTGGTTAATCATGGTGAATCATAACCACAATTAGCCAATATCAACAAGAGGGAGTCATAAACATCCGCCAGCAAAGAGCTGAGCCAACAGGGCAGCACAAAGCTGACTTCATTGTGCAGTAAATAAAGGTGGGAGTTCATTACAAAATAAGTACATTTCTTACATAATATTCAGTGCTGCAGGATATTAAAGCAGGCCATTACTGTAATGTTTATACTGCTTGATTAACTGACTAGATTTTAACTTCACATAAAGAATATTCTGAATATTTTGTTCAGTAAAATGTAGTCCTTGAAGTGAAGATGAAGGAGGAAAAGAACGAGACTAAGAGTTTACAGCCATGCTAGCAGCTAAATGCTAATGCCCGCATTTTAACATGCTCACAATGACAACAGCAACATGCTGATGCTAATGTCTGTACATTAGTCTATATCGAAGATATTTCATTTCCGTGATTGCTCCAGTGCCGCCGGAAATTCCGCCGGATGTCCCTCATTTCAGCCTGATGTCCGTCACCTTCCGCTTTCTTTGTGTTGGCATTCTAAACTCCGGTCGATTTATGAGGACTATGGTTAACTGCTCCTCAGATCTCTGCAGGGTAAATCCAGACAGCTAGCTAGACTATCTGTCCAATCTGAGTTTTCTGTTGCATGACCAAAACCGTACCTTTGAACGTACACGTTTAAACAAAACAAGTTCCTTCCCGAGGCTATTTTCCAGAGGCACCATTACTCCGTCCAGAGCTTAGCGCCACCCAAGACAATTGTGATTGGTTTAAAGAAATGCCAGAGCATAATAAACCAGAGCACGTTTTTCTGTGAACTCGCCAGACCTTCCTTTGCATCGCTGTGGAGGAAGGGCTGGCAATTCGAGACTAATACAACATTTAATGGCCACTTCTGCAAGTAGAACCAATGTGCCATATTTTCAAAAAGTCTTCCCTGCCCAGCTTGTCTCACCTCGTTAATCTGAGACCGTTTCCTTCTTCTACAGTTCATATGAATTCTTAAGAACTCTTGTGATTCAATTCACCTTCATGAGCAAAACAGAGGTCACTTTAGGTGACTAAAATAAGACAAATGGTGGCTGGTGAGACCAGTGCAGCCATTTGTCAAAGATTTTATTTAATCTATTTCACACAGTTTTGTACATATTAACACAAAGATGTGATTAAATCCTGTTCCTGTTTGTTACCACACTGATTGTCTTTGACCTCAATTTTTTGCCCTTTCTGTTGATGTTTCATCTGAGTAATGATAAATGGGAGGTTACCTTCACACAGTAGCACAGCAAGGTGGAATGGAAAATTGAGTTGCAAAACCCCATTATCTCACAAGTTAAAAAAAAAAAAACAGTAGGATACTACACACTTTACATTCCCAGACTAGGGCTGGGAATCTTACAATACCAGTACCAATACCAGTACCCTTAAAGTGATACTGATATAAATAGAGGACTTCATTTCTACTTTATTGAATCATGTGAATGGAAGCATTTTGGCACGCAGAACTGCGAATTCCGTCAAATACACCGCGCTCGACTTCACCACAGACTGTACAGGTTGGAGCTGCTGTAATAGTAGGCCAATCACACGATGCATTAAATCGAAGAATGCTCAGGTAATTGGCTGCGAGCAAAAACCATACAAATAGTATAGTATATATAGTATATAGTTGTATATAGTATAGTAGTTGAATGCATTTCCAGTCAGCAGCAGTAGGAAAGCTGTTGAAGATTCTGTGTGACTGCATTTTTATAGGAAATGTAGCTCTAGGTGAGAAAAATAAACCAAGTGAAGTTGTGTTATTTCATCATTCGTCTTCATAATTGCTCTTTTCCTATCCTGGCACCTTTCAACAGTTTGTTAGAACATATTGACAGCGAAGAACATTTGCTTCGCATTTTCAATGCGGCCAATCTGCTTTCACAATGGTACACAATCTGTGGCAATGTGCAGCACCTGCTAATTTTCCTCCAACCTGAATCCGGTGATTCACTGCTGAGTGAAGTCATCATAACAGCTGGGGTTTAATCCTAACAGCGTACCTGTAGGAGATGCTTCACTCAGCAACTCTAATCAAGACAGTATGAGTCTGAAGATCCTGCAGTGCTCTGTGACGTGAGATTGTGCACAAAGCAGCCAACAAAGTGTTGACAAATGAGTTATATAAAAGGAATGAGACAGAAAGCCAGACTGCATTAAGCTGCATTCACCCTGACTGCGTCGGCCGTCAGACGGTCCGGTGTAAACGCAGGTCTTTCCATTAATTTTGAATAGGGGTTGTGTGTTTGGGCTGCGGCAGTGTGGGCCACAGGGGAGAGCTGATAGAAACCACAGCGTCCTGCGGCAAAAAGTTGAGAACGATTCAACTTTCAGATTAATGCAACCAACGTCACACTGGGGTGGCCAATCATCAGGCAGTACGAGAGTCCCGTACAGTAAACAGGAAACATCACTGCCTCTGTATCTGCCACAAGAAAGTTTTAAAACACTACGAGGGTAAAAACAGAACAAAGCACAGTCCCTCCATCTCTTTTCTTATTCCATGAAATGAAGTTGCCTACAAGTGCGGTCAGAAATGTCAAGATCTATAAACGGTCTGACGGAAAACAGTAATTGTGAAATATAAATTCTACTTGTGCTACATTTAGGGGTTATTAGTATTATTATTCATTAAACAAACGTTATTGGGGTAACGTTAATCACATTTCAAAGTGAAATTTCAACCTACCACAAAAAGTAGTCTATCCCCTCTCTAAAAAGTGAATGCACAGTCTCTGCTCTACTATCAAGTTAAAAGAAAATTACACCATTTTACAATTTGACATAATGTGCTACTTCACATTTCCCACACAGTTTAACACAGGTGATAATCAGACAGCACATAACTTACTTCCTCAATGCACTTAGTGCTCATTCGCTGTCAGTTTGGGTAACTGTTAGTTATGTTTGCTCTGCAAGCAAGTCCAATTTTACCATGATGTTCTGTTGCTTTCATGTTTGGTTATCCTCTCAGAGAGATGCTGGAGATTCTGAAAGTCTGTTCTTGAGGTGCCTTCCAAATAACACACACGAGAAGCAAAAGAGTCTCTTTGCTGACAAGCTAGCAGTTAGCCATTTTCCCCATTATTTTAGGTTTGGTTTATAACAATATCCCGTGGCTGGTAGGCACCGAGGTGTTTCATGTCAAGCTTTTCTTCAAAAGACAGACTTTCAAATTTGTGATGTAGAACAGCGTTCATGGTGACCGTAGTTACTGCCAACTAACGACTTCAACAGTGGCAAACAGAAAATCAAAATTGCAGCGGGGCATGCTTTGTGCATGCGCATTGATGTTTTCCATAGGCGTTTTCCCACATGCAGGGCACTTGACGTTGTGAGGGTGGAGCTATCCCCAATTAGTGGCCTCTCAGACAAAGTCTATTTAAAAAACTATTAAAATAGAATAGAATATAATCAACTGTATTGTCCAGCTAAGGCAGGAAAATTGTCTTTGGTTCCACCAAGGAAAATATAAACACAAAATGTCCACAAGATAAAATCGTCACATTAACAGAACAAAGATCTCTCAATTGTACAACAGTCATTGCATTCATATCCATAGTGTACACTGTGTAGTCTACACTCTCATATTTAATTTACTCTAGTTTGTTGACCAAACTAATTGCATTTTGGAGAAAATAACCTTTAAGGATTTTTTTCTTTGCTAGGGGTATTTTATAGTGCCCTGAAGGGAGCAACATAGACTCAGGGTGGAGGGGATGTGTTTTGTCATTGAACTATACATTATTCTACATTAACCTTAAATTGTAGAATAATGATACATTGAACAGCACCAATCAAGGATTTTTTTATTATATAATTTATTTTATTTATAATTACAGTAATTTTTAATTTATTATTTATTATTACGCAATACTACCAAAACCACACTTTTTTCAGCTACCAGCAGGCGTGGCTTCACCCCACTTGTCTTGGTGTGCCCCAGGGGTCAATTCTTGGTTCATTCCTGTTCTCTAAGTACATGCTTCTCCTTGACAGCATAATGTAGGCCTATATTCAATTAAATTCAATTCAATTCAAACAGCCTTGTTGCCATAAAAGAAAAGATGTCTTAAACTTTATTGCAACTATATGACAAAACAGATGTTATTGTTTTCTCAGCCTAGATGCTGTTTTGCACAATTATCCAAAGCTAATTAGCCACCTTAAGAAGAATGTTAAATTAATTACATTAATCATACATTACACCTCACTGCCTTCCTGTTCAATTTAAACAATTTACCTTTGACTTACAAAGCATTTGCATGACAGGTCAGAAGACTTTAAAACAGCCTTCCGTAAGGTCTCAGAGAAGCTTAACCACAGCTTATTCTCAAAATGTAGCATTTTATGCCTCTGGCATTTTATGCTTTAGAGATTTGACAATAGAAGGATCACAGGAAATTAGGAAGAGAGATGGATAGGTGACACACAACAAAGGTCCCCCAGCCAGATTTGTGCTGGGGATGCGGCAGCCCATGATCAGTGCCTCAAACCTCTAAGCAGGCACCACACGTACATATTTTTACTATTTTCTTTTTCTTTTCTTTTTTATATTTTTACATATTCTGTAGTAAAATACATTGTAACTGCTGTTACATACTTTGTTTAAATATATATAATCATAGTTACATGTCAGTTTTGTTACTACCATAACATGATTCAACGCATTGCAATTGTTGCCTATACCATCGACAGAATGTTATTGCTACAACTGGGTATTAGACTTCTTCTGTCTTTACCACTGTTAGCAGAGAGAAAGTGTGGCACATGTGCAATGCTCCTCACCTACACAGTTTGGAGAAAATATTTCAAAATGTCTCAACACCATTAGATGTGTCTTTGCTCCACTGGTTTGGATGATTTGGGTGATGCACTCTACTCAGCCAGAGAGTTCAAAAGGTTGTCTTTATGTGTGAAGTTCATGGGGAAAGGTTCAAGGAGTTCCCGACAGAGTCTGGCGGAGACAGTGCTTCCTCTCTTGAATACCCTTGATGTGCCCCACCAGGAGGAGTTGCTTTCAACTTGTCAAAGTCAATATATCACTTTTCTTACTGACTCATTTCAAGGGCAACGCTAACTGAAAACCATTGTTCCTATGATAATAACTTATTTTCTTTTTTATTCCAAAGTCAGATATACTCCGGAATTTGACACGTATATTAACCATTGTATGGCTACACTTGTGACTGGATGAGGTTAAAATGGCAACATGTCTTAGCTGATGTTATCTGGCAGAGGACTTTATATAATACAGGAAACAGAGTTTAGACATCCCAAAATAATATGGTTAAAATCAGGGTGGCTGATAAACCTGTTGTCACGCTAAACATGTTCTGTTTTAAAGGCCTATTGAACCACATAAAGATTTTACTCCATTATTAGTTTTCGGGTTTTTTTATAGAGAAACAATTAACTTTCCATTTCAACAAAAATGAAGTATGTTCACATTTACTTTTTTTGTAGGGGATTTCAGTTCTTGTTAGACAAGCACTATTTGCCAGTCTTCTGTTTCCTCTTTTCTCTTTAAAATCAATGCAACTTGGAAGCAGGAAGCCCATTAAAAGATGCTTAAGAGGTTATATCGCCTTGTGATTTACTGTAATATCTAACTCTCATATCAACAGCCACTAGAAGGAGAAATATGCTTTCATTTTGCAATCACACAGAAAAAAAATGTATACAGGTATAAGAGAGTAGCTGCAATGCAATCATTTCTCTGTTTTTATGTAACAGTTTTTAATTGGCTGCGTGAGATGTGAGAAGTGAGGTTTTTTAATATGCTCTGCTGCATGCGTTTTTAGTTTAGTAAAAGAGGTATAAAGTGGAGAACTTTCGTTGCTTCCAACAAACAAATAAACAATTTTCTGTCTTATGTGACATTTGTGATTTGACATTTTTGTTACAGCCAAACGGGGAAAGCTTGAAATGTAACTATCTGATAATGAAATCTATCATCCATTTTTTTTTTTTTTTTTTTTTTTTATAATGTTTTGGACATTTTAGGCCTTTATTTGGATAGGACAGCTTAGAAATGAAAGGGGAGAGAGAAGGGGAATGACCTGCAGCAAAGGGACGCAGGTCGGAGTTGAACCTGCGGCCGCTGCATCAAGAGAGTAAACCTCTATATATGGGTGCCTGCTCTACCAGGTGAGCTAACCAGGGGCCCTATCATCTATTTTCAGTCATTATTTACAACTTCTTTAAAAAAGTATTCATACCTACTATTTAATCAGTGAGTGGGACAAATAATTCTGTTTGGGAACAAAAAGATGAATTGCTTGCTCCCCACAACCATTAGCACTGTTATTTCTCGGGACAAACTGAAAATGTCTGCCATTTTTCCAAGACAAGAAGTGAAAAATTACACACAGATAAAACCTGAGAACAAAAGGTAAATAGATGAGAAATTTGGCTCTAACAGCACAAAGTAATTGAAAGCAAGTAGAGAGCTAGTGCACTGCAAATGGTCTGAATTAAACATCTATAACATCTCAAAATAAACTATATTTGTATATAAGACATTCAGTATTTTGAATGCTTTGTGTGCATTGTGTCATGCTGAGAGGCTTAAGGTAAATATTGCATCTTATATGACCTACTGTGTGTAACATGCGTCCTATACTGGGTATATATATGATGGAAGTGTAGGGGGCTGGGGAGGTCATGGTTCAGCGATGAAGCATCCTTGTAAAATGCAAATGAAACTGCAGAATGTATAAGAAGACAGACTTAAACTGACATTTATATGACAGGAAAAATGTCATGAGAGCGTTGGCTGCACAACACATCTAGGAAATTGAATTTTTCTGTGAATTAATCAGCAGCCCAATTATCTCTGAGCAGAGAATATCGGTCAAGTGAAAATCAGTATTAATGGGGATGAATAATTCTGATTCTGACTGGTTGGAAAAGGGGAATCAGGAAGATATTGGATCCCTATGTGTGAATATTTCTCGTTAAGGATTAAATAACTGCAGGAAGAATGATCTAGTATATATTGTGGATAGTGTGTTTGAATGGTTTTTAAGAGGCTCCACAATAATGCACATATTTCTTGGAGGCGTTTGTTGGACTACAAGCAAGAAAGTTATTTTCCTAATGTAAAACAATGTAAAAACATCACAAGAACAAATAAGGTGTTTTCTCTCTTCCCTGGTTTGTTGTGCAAGTGCCCGAGGTTTCAATTCTTCCAGTCTGTTGAGCATATGGTGTTTATTTCAATTTGAGTACAACAAATTGGTTTGGTCTGAATTCACACTTAATTCTGGCAGACTGACTCTACTCAAAAAACTGTCTTTAATAGGCTGCCCATTTAACAGTCTGAGCATGTGAAAAAACAAGGTATACATACATAACAGATTTCAGATAGAAGGGAATAAACTAAATGAATAAAAAAAAATCTGTGAACCAACATAATGACGGTGTGACTGAATTCAGAAAGAGTAAGCATTTCACATTTTGACATGTCACAGTAGGAAAAATACAGCAGGTGTAAGTGATAAAAAATTAAAGCTGAATTCCATTTACCTGCTTCATTTTCATTTGTCCTGGTATTTTTCATGCGGCCTCACTGCTATGCTGTTATGGCTTAGCCTACTGGGACATGTAAATAGAACAGAGCCATTAATGTTATTAAACCTCTGTCCTAACCTAAGTCTGATGTGAGAAAAAAAGGCCTATACGATATTTTATACATGTGCATACATGTACACAGTTTTGTGCCATTCTATGGATTGCCAGATTGTAAAACAAGACTTTAAAAGTCTACAGCCATGCTAGCAGCTATGTGAGGCTGTAGACTTCTACTGCTAAATGCTAACGTCATCATGCATGTCATATGTATAGGCTAATGTTTACCATGTTCACCATCTTAGTTTAGCGTATTAGCATGCTAACAATCACTTATTAGTTCTACTGTCTTCAACCTTTATTGGAAGTGTTTAGCTTACATTAACATAGTCTGTTTAGCATAATGTTAGCTGTGTAAACTATACGCATAGAGGAGTACTTGCCCTCAATGTATCAAAAAGATATTTTACTAGTTTGGATTTTTACATATAATTATTATTTTACTTGAAAGTAGTACAGTTCATTATTGTGACACACATTAACAAATTTCATGTATGAAATTTCAGGATAGACATGCATGAATGTCATTCTTTTTTTTTTTTTTGTGCCATTTTTTAGGCCTTTATTGGATAGGACAGCTTAGACATTAAAGGGGAGAGAGAGGGGGAATGGCATGCAGCAAAGGGCAGGTCAGAACCAAACCTGCGGCCACTGCATCGGGGACTGAGCCTCTAGAGCTCTACCAGGTGAGCTACCCAGGCGCCCATGAATGTCATTCTGGATAGTTGGTAATTTTCTTTCTTCCTCTTTAAATCTTTTGACTTTGGGAAACAACAACAATAGATACTGAAGTATCTATGTGAAGTAAAACCAAGGCACACAGCAAAGGCCATGACATCATGAAAACAGAAGTACAGAAGTCCCCTGCTTACATTTCATAAGGTGTTATATGATGGAAGTGGTATTAAACTGCTTTATATCAAAGGCAGAAGTAATGAGATGGACAAAGATCCCTGCAGGTCATCTGAAGGGATTGCAGCAATAAATTAAGTAAAAGCATGTTTATTTGTGTGTGCGTGCGTGCGTGTGTGTGTGACTTGTGTGTGCATTAATAGCAGTGTTTACCTGTGCCCTCTGTGAAATTAGTCCTTCCGGCTCTAAATAAAAGTGATTATGTTCACAAATAAAGCATCAATTACAGCTAAGACATAAATATAAAGCCTGAGTGAGCAGTAACCCTAACCCGAAGAATTACAGTTCCATGCATTATATAAATCCACTTACTAACATAGTATTTATCATAGTATTAACAGTCCCAAACAGAAACACTTTTAAGGTCCGGTATGATCAAGGATGAAATATATTCAGTTTTATCTGAACCGATAGCTGCTTAGAATATATAATTAAGATAAGTACTTTAATATACGGAATAGCTAACAATATAGCGGGACAGTAAAACAGGCAAATTACTAATGATTCACAAAAGTCTTGTCATTTTTTATGTACATATGAATAAACCTAAGGATGAATGGGAATGTAAATGCTCTGTTAGGGGAGGTTGTATCATGGATGTATGCCTTGTTTTGTTTTAAGGTGTGCACAGCTTGCCTTGCATGACCCTTTAGCGCCACCTAGTGATTAATCCACAGTAGGCTTCTTTTAGGACAATACAGTCAGTGAGCACAAACCAAATTTTGTTTGTGTAGTAGTAACATGCTGTCTGTCTGTTGATCAAGTCTATTGGACCTGTTTGTGGTGTCTTTGAAATACAGGTGTTTTATCGTGACTATATTTTTGATACAAGTCATATTTAAGACACATTTGTTGCATGGATTTGCAAGTGAGGGACTTTCTGTTTGTTCATTTAATTTTGCACATATTCTCAATGTAATGCAACCATCTGTTTGGCTTCTCAGCTTGTTCTTCAGTCACTCATATTGTATAAGTAAACTCACAGTAGAAATATCACACTGGATAGAACTTGAATGTACTGCATGTTTACCTGTCTTGGTTAATTTAGTTATGTGGAATGTGCTGCATGGAGAGTGGGAGTATACACTAAGCTGACCTCTGGGAGCCATGGAGCAACCTGTTGTATTCCTTTGCTGTTTATAGATAGAGATGCTGAATTAATGAAATAAGTCTTATTTATAAGGCGGATATTAAGTATATTTACTCAAATACTGTGAGTAATTGAGTATTTACATTTGTACATTGTGACTTTAACTGTGACATTAGACAGACAGTTAAATACAATGACCAGCTACAACATAAAACATGAAATCATCAATAATATTAATCCAATACTACAATAATAATATAACACTCACTTAATGCCCTATGAGTACTTTTGCTTTTCATACTTAAAGTACATTTAGCTGATAACTGTACTTTTCCTTGAGATTTTGAATGCAATACTTTGAATTAAAATGAAGTATTCATTAAACTTAAATGATACATGTTTTATTATATTATAAAACATAACTATAATTTTCTTAATTTTACTTGAGTAAAGGCGATATAGCTACAGAAGTCCCTTCAGGGTCCTGTTGTTATAGTCATAGTATATCCATAATAACACCTAATGAAGGTTAAGGGCTGAGGGCTAAACTTGCCAGCTATGGCAGCTGCCTCAACATGTCTAATAGCAAAGTTGAACCTCATGTTTTCATCAGTCACAAGCATTATCTTCTTATATAGTCTATGTCTCGTTTGGAGGGATATAAACCCCTAAATGTACAGAGTACATTCATTTAACAGCACTGGGTGGTGGTAAAACCTCTAAATAACGCTTTTATGGAAAATAACTGTACACAATCAAGAATAAACGAGTCCAAAAAACAAGTGCACATATTAAATTGTGTTCATCTATCCAATCTATGCTTAAATGTCTACAGTCATGACGTCTCGCCTTTACGTGCTGCGTCACTGGCATGCGTCAGTCTAAAATGTAAACACTCCTCGCGATCCAGCAGCAGCTTCCTCAGTGATAGTTTGTCGAGTTAGCTAACGTGATGTTTCCGCGTTTAATATTTTACCAGCGAAAGGTCACCAGCTTAGTTTATTACTGTAAATAATCCAAGTAGATCAGATGATGTTCTAAATTCTTTTTTGGGGCTTTACAAGACCGCATCAAATTACTGTCGTTAAGTTAATATTAGCTAGTTTCAGCTAGCTAGCCCCGGACGTGCAAAGCCTGCTTCCTTGCAAAGGAATTACACTCAGCATTATTTCGGCTGCTATATTTTTATGCTAAAAGCTCACCCTTCTTTGTGCTGTTATGGTGCTTTCATTGGTAAGCCTTTGTGCCAAGGAGGTGGTGAGTGACCACAGTTCGTCGCCCTGCTGGCTGAGGTGGGTGCCCAGGGAGCTGTACAGACCGCTGCTGGAGGCCTCTTTCGCCAGCTGCAGACCGCTGGCTGTTGGTGAACTGGTGCAGAGGTGGCCTGAACGCACACTGCGTGTCGGCAGACGCAGGAAACAAGGGCAAACCGGGCCAAATCGACTCTGCATCCAAGCTCTGTTACTTGCAGTCGTCAGAGGACTGTCGGACAAAAGGTAAGAAGTAGTTTCTTATTCTAGCTACAGTGATTGGATCAGTGGCGTTTCTAGGACTTGAGGAGGTTCGGAGCTTAGCACGGACCCATTAAAATAAACTGAATGCAATGCAAAACTGCGATTGGCTTGCCCAGCTTGTTAATAGCCAGTGCATGTTCATTTTAGCTTCCAGTTTGTAGATGTAAGTTAGATGGCACCAACATTTGGCCTAATTATAACTGGCCTGGCCTGGCAACCCAAAGGCCAAGGTTTTGTTTCCAGATCTGTGTGGCGACTTTTGAGCATTAAACACTTTTTATGTACCTATTTATACCTTTTTCTGAATCAATATGCTGGAAATATCTTTATTGAAAGGGAAACTTAGATTACAATACAAATGTAAAAACATAATGGAAGATATTGCAGTCAGGCATTCTGTATTGCTTTCAACTATTTATTCTCCTTTGGATCGACTTTTCTAATTCTGAGTCAGCACACATGTAGCCTATAATTTACTCTTCCCTTCGCTTTTGCATCTTTTGTTGGGAAAGTGTGTGAAATGTGCATATGACAATTATTCACCTCAATGATACATTCATTTATTTTAATTTATGAATAAACCCCTGGACTGTAATATTTAAGATGTTTGAGCAAAATGTCTGCTCATGTCCAAAACTTTGTGCACATTCAAAATATAACTCATCCCATCTGTGTTCTCTGACAGTTGGAGGAGTTGTGATATTTTGAGAAAAATAAAGTTTAGAAGTTTTAGAATAAAGTCACTATGTTTTAGAAAATAATCTAGCTGCACCACAGTCTGCTGTGCATTACGTGATTGCTCTGCTGATTTGGTAGATGTCAGACCGTCTGAGAGACACAGAGCCCCGTTTGGGTCTCTGGTCTCTGAATGAGACAAAGTTTAGGGAAGTGGCTGTACGCTGCTCTACATCGGAGGTGGAAACCCGAAACTACGGCAGAAATACACGGAGCACAAACGCGACACATCTGCCGCGGCATGTTGACAGCAGAGCGCGTCCTTTATAAACCTGTAGCTGCACAGCTTTCTACAGCCAGAGTGGACACTAAGCGACGCACAGGTCTGCTTCAGAGCTCCGTGTGTTTGAGTCTGAACGTAGACTATAAACGTCACGTCACAGGAACTTCACACTAGTACATAATACATTAGTATTGCGCTCCTAAACTTTGTGTTAATGGCATCAATGTATTAGACTGATGGATGCAGTTTGTGCAAAGCCAAAGCACAATTAAATAAGGCAACTTATGATTCCGGGGGTTTACATAGGCTATTGTCCGGTTTCATATTTGTCAGTCAACCTTTCAAAATACATTCAGGGCTACACTCAAAACATTCGGCAAAATCGGCTGACGTCGCATCTGGAATGGATCATGTTCTGTCATCTGTGAGTGACATTTACCATTCCTCTTTCCTAGGTGTGCCCTGCATGTACTGGACCTCTGTGGACTGCAAGGAGATGAAGGAGGGATGGGAGACCCCATGGGAGGATGGTCTCTGACTGTAGCTCTCTGCACCATGGTTGTTCAGGCCAGAGCTGGAGCACAGAGGGCACAGCGGGAGAGGAAAAGGTTCTCAGCTCTGGAGAGAGAAACGGATGTGAAAAGAGAGAGGGGACAGCGGAAGAGAGGGAAGGAAACAAATGGCGATGATGAGACAAGCACAGATAATACGGAGCTGGGGGGAAATGACAGAGAGAGGATGGGATCATGTGGGGTTCTGGGCGAAGAGGAGCTGATTAAAGGTGTCAGGAGGAGGATGGAGATAGAGAGGAAAAGAGAGATTGCCATGACAGGTTTAGGTGGCAGTAGTATAAATGAGACTGAAGAAAAAGATGTAAACAGTGATGTGTTGGTGCATGTAAGAGCTGATCTTTTTGTAAATGCTCGCTCTTGGGAGCGTGTTCGCGGGGCTCTGAGTTCAGTGGGACCCCTCAAGCTTCAGTGCAGATACCTACGTGTGGAAGAGATTTCAGTATCTAGTATCAGGACTCTGCTAGGCATGCTGCCTCGCCAGGGTCTTCTGGGCATTGATGTTCGCTACAGCAGCCTCGGGGTGGCTGGCTTGGCTGAGCTGCTGCCTCTGCTCTCCACCTTCCCTGCACTGAACTCTCTTCGCTTGCACTACTGTAACTTGGATTTTCGCGGCGACCAGCCTGGCCAGGAAGAGGCCCTGAGAGACTTGTCTCAGGGTCTGACACAGCTGCAGGAACTGCGACGCCTCAGCCTCACAGCGCTGCGCCTGCCTGGACAACTCCGTGTGCTACTTAGGTATGGCGTGATCCTCCATTACGTGCATGCTGTCCTGTAACTTTGTACCTACACCCTGAGCCTAGTAAATAACACTGTCAGTTTTTTTTAGTTTTTTTTTTTTTTTTTTTTAGATTTGTCCAACCTTCGATTTAGGAAATGGAAAGGCAATATATCAATCTCTAATGGAGCTGAAACAAATAGTTGAAATAGTTGATTAGTCATTTAGTTATTTGGTGTACATTAATTAGAAGTGCCAACACAAAACTTTTTTTAACCTTGCAAATTTAGGATTTGCAGCTTTTGTTTGTTTTATTTGACAGTACACTGAATATTTAGGATTGTTGCGGGACAAAAAAGACATTTGAAGAAACTACATTGGGTTTTAGAAAATTGTGATGGGCATTTTTCACCATTTCCTGACATTTGATAGATGTAATTTTTTTTATTTTATTTTTTATTTCAGTTTATTGAGAAAATAATCATCAGATTAATCCATAATGAAAACAATTAGTCGCAGCCCTAATCTCTCACTACTCATATCTAAAATGCACTTTTCAAACATTGGAGACCTACTTTATCTTTAATGTAAAGCAGATCTGCCCAAAGTAACAGTCATATTTAGAATGAGGTAATGAACAAAAAACAAACTTCTTTTGTTACAGCTCACTGCCTCAGCCTCTAGAGATACTGGAGCTACCATATTTGAGCCTGAGCCCTGCTGACCTCGCCTATCTGTCCTGCAGCCATCATGCCTCCACACTGCAGCAGCTGGATCTAAGCGAGAACCATCTAGATGAGAACACCCTGACCTCTATTCGCCGCCTCCTCTCCCAGGCTTCCAGTAGCCTGCAGCACCTCTCTTTAAGTGGCTGCGGCTTTACTGATGGCCTGCTGGGACTCTTGCTGCCCACACTGGGAGGCTGCAGGGCCCTCAAGAGCTTGGCTTTGGCCCTGAACCCACTCTCCATAGCAGGCCTCGTGGACCTGGTTAGGATGGCTGTGAGAATGCCCTCTCTCCGTCAGTTACTGTACCCCAACCCCCTGGAGGACTACCAGCCGGGCCTTCCTGACCTGCCCACCAGTGCTCAGCTCTTAGACTGGCCGCTGGATGAAGTCACAGACATCAACATTACCAGCAGCCAGCTCAACAGGGTGCTGATAGAGAGCGGGCGCACGGACCTCTTTCTGACATGCGACCTGCTCAATTATGACAAAGACTTGGTGGACTAGAGCAGAGGTGAAGGGGAAGGAAAGATGCTTTTTTTTTTTTGTTCGCTTGCCAACACATACCAGAGCAATGTACATATACCTGACAATGAAATTGTCACCCTAATAATGATGTAGTATTCAATTATCTGTTGTTTTTAACTTTACTTAATCACCATCAGTCTCATGTATGTTTCTCTTAAGGGTAGACAGAGTTAAGGGTGATGGAGGGGAAAGTCATTGTGTCACTGTGTTTTTTTTTTTTTATTGTTGGGAGATAAGGTTTCCTCCTCTGAAGGAACATTCACACGTTTTTAATATTTGTTTGCCAGACAAAAGGACACATGGAGGTGATTACATACAGTAACCTCTACTCCTTCGGGAGGCCAGTGATAAGCCATGCTTCAATATAATGGTGCTATACTACTTTAATAAGTTCACTTGTTGAATGTATAAATGAAATTGTTGCATATGCTGGTTTTGTACCAAAAAATACTTTGTGCTTTATAATCAGATTAACAAGACAGTTGGACTACAACTATTATCATCCTTCTGTTTGAAGCAGTACTTTTTTTAAACAAGGCACTCATTCATATTCAGTATCTGATCACTTATTACATGTGCATACTACGCGTCAACAACCAAAACTACAAGTTTGACAGTGGTTTCCTTTTACAGTGTGTGTTTGCTAAGTATTTGCATAATTGTTCCTTAAACAGGAAATGAATGTAACTGCAAAATATTTTATTTTAAATACATACCAATTATTTGAGTAATGTACTTTGTCTTTGTGCTTTTCTAATTGACATATTTGTCATACTGTATTTCTTGAATATCTGTTTTAAAATGTCAAGGATTGTGCTTTAATGTTTTCGTCCAACTTATATATATATCAAGTCAAAGGTAAAAAAATCATTACAGGAAATGCGTGTACCAAATCACCCTCGTACCACATGAATGCATTTACATACTGTCAGTCACAAAATAAATCAGTCAAAAATCTTTGAAGAAAAGTTTTAAGAGTTATTTAATTGTCAAAAATAATGAACATATTTCAAACTGTTTGTTATGGCTCATCCGGTGTTAATGGGAGTGATGCAGACTAAAAGGCATCATCTGTAGTACTCTACGTAGGACTGCTGTTGAATGAAGTAGCGGCGAGGTGAGGCCTTCACCCAGTCCTTGTCCGAGTAGATGTGAAAGGGGCAAAGAGTGACCCGCGATAATGGCAAAGAGATGAAATTGGGAAAGTGCATGAGGAAGGGGCGGCTTCTCAGGGGAGGAAGAATTAAACCTGAATAAAAAGAGTGCATTAAATGTTATATACTAGTTCAATTCTATAATCCAAAGTTGTTGCTAAAGTACAGTGAAATCTTACCTGGTGGACGCCATATCCTGGCCATGCTGTAAGTCTCTCCTAAACGAAGGATTGGTTTAGAACTACTACAGAAAGAAACACAGAACATTAAAATATTGTCGTAGACAACCTTTCGCAGAGGAAATGACAATATGTACCGTATGACTTTTACATACCAGTCATATAGGGGCAAAAGAACAGTCCTTTTGGGACCAGTAGGTGCAACATATCGGGCCTTTCTGTACTCCTCTTTTTGGACACAGCAGAAATAATTCAGCACATCCACCATGCTGAAGGTTGATGGCTTCCACTTTGCTGTACTCCTAAGGTACAGTAACCTATTATGTTCCTGGTGGCATGGAAAGAGAGAGGGAGAGCAGTTAATCACTTAACACGAGACCAGTGGCCATGCTAGTCAACAACACTGCCATAGGCTCTCATGCATTCCTTATTTAGAGGAGTTTAGGTCACAGTGAAGGCCATCAGAAGCAGTGGAGAGCTGATTCAAAGAGAGAAAGCCTCTCAGCTTTCAAACACCTGTTCTGTCCTTTTTGTCATACTCTAAAAATACTCACTGCTAGATGGTGATAATGAATGTAAGAGATGTTTTTTTTTTTTTTTTCTTTCTAAAATTAAAACAAGAATTGACAGATAGAGAGATTAAATGAAACATGTATTTGTTACTTTGTATTTAGAGATCCATAACTCCAGCCACGAGTCTGCTTTGTCATGGAGGCTCTTCCAGATGTCCGACGGGTCCTGCAGCTCCGAGTCCCAGCTCTCCAGCTCTGGCAACAACCACTGCTCAGCCTCATTTACAGCTAATGCAGTCAGCATGCGCAGCAGTGTTTCTCTATTGACAGGACAACAAGATAATTAAAACTTTTAGTCAGTTTAGAAAGTTATTAATTACACTCAGAACATTACAGTTTCTTAGATTAAACCTGCAATAATGTTTTGCAACTTGGGGGGAGTGGAAACAAGTTGTCATTTGCATTCATACATACATACAAATATTAAATATAGCATAAAGCTTTAAATATAAGCGTTAGGATGCCTGAATTGTCATCGATTGTTATTCTAACATTGATGGACTCACCGGAGACCCAGTTTTTTAAAAGCCAGAAGTGTGAGAAGCTTTTTCACAAGCTCATATCTGGCAGACCTAAGACGCACCAGTAGATTCAGCGTTTCAACAAGCACGACCCGTTGCGCAGGTGACTGAAACACACACCGAAAAAAAAACATTAAACACATCTACTTCTTAAAATGCACTTACGGCAATCTTGATGCTGAATATACAGTACCATGTGAGGTCTCACAAACCCGGGCACCAGGTCAATGAGGCCTTGGTAAAACTCGTCTGTATTCTGTAAGAGTCCCTGGCTGCGTAGTTCCTGCAGCGCAACAAGGATCTCTATCTTAGACGTAGCGCTGCAGTTGTTTAGACGGCCCAGCAGCTGCAAGGAGAAGTCTTCTGGAGACAGGGTGCTTGGGATGCACTGCACACAAACAAGATCTGAACGTTTGTGCCATTGTGCATGATATAACTGCATGGTTAATGGCAGATAAAGATGCTTGGCATTACCTTTTGATCAGGATACAGGTCTTTAAACCAGCCTGCATTTGCAAACTGCTGGAGAAACGTTGGCACCTCAGGGGTGGGTTCCCGCGTTGGGGGTGGGCGTGGGGGTGGCGGTGGGCATGGGGGTGGGGATGGAGGTGGTTGTGGGCGTGGTGGTGGTGGTGGTGGTGTTGTGGTCTTTGGACGGGGAGGAGGTGGTTTGGGTTGCTCTATTGGTGAAATTATCTCTGGAGGCTACAGGGGCAAGCACAGATATGCACATAGATGCATACAGTTAGTATTATGCATTCTTTTGGTCTCTGTAAAATAAACACAATACATGCTCTTACCTCTTCATACTTCTCCACTATGACAGGTTTCTTGGGTAGGACTTTGTCAACAGGCCTTGGCTTGACTTTTTTCGGGGTCTTTGGTTTGGAGCTCTTTGTTGGAGCCTTTTCCTCCTGAAGTTAGAGAAACAGATCAAAACTTAGCTTCTTTTCGGCTACTATTTTATTCAGCTGGCTGAATATAACAACACATTTCTCTGTCAATTACTGTACATGTAAACTTACGTTACATTATCTTATAAAACTGTGAACTCTACTGTAAAAGTTTGCAACAAAATTCTAAAATGACTGAGAAAAAAGGTTTAGCGCATCATGGTAACAGTTTTTACCTTTTCTTTCTCCACATTCACAGGAATCTTTAATTTAGCATCAATGTGGACTTTCTTCTGTAAGGTAGGGAGGTTACAGGGCTTGTCGTCATATGGTATCTCAAGTTTATCTGGGTCAAAGGTGTCGCCCAAATCAACCTGAAAACACAGAAATTACCTCATTAATGACACATCTCTCTCTCTGAATAATAACCATAAAATAGCCGATTTCTGAAAAAAAAGTACTACCACATTCTCATCATGCAGATGCTACTTTAAGAAATATGGCGATTTTTTGAGAAAGACGCTTGTAGATTAATATTGTGTTTGGACTATCCAGACATGACCGTTCCATTAAACCTTTAAGCTGATGAGCTAGCTTCAGACTGCCACAGTGTGTTAAGGGAAGGGTAAAAGCTATAAAGCTATGAAAAAATATTTGCCAAAAGTCTGTGTATGCTTGGACAGGAAGCAGGTAAAATGAGTGGGGAAAGGAAGATAAAGAAACCTTAATATTGGGGGGCAACCCATATATTATCTTCATGTAGCGATCAAAAGCCTCTTTCTTGGTTGCC